>NC_140933.1:153959567-154062067 GCF_014529385.1 Adiantum capillus-veneris
TAGTTGATGATTTGGTATTGTTATTGGTAACTTAGAAAAATATCACTCTCTCTCGAGCAACCAGAGAGATGGTCAAGTATCGGGAGCGACATACAAAATTTGATACTTGCCGATGGTTGTTCGAAAACAACCACATCTCTCGCGAGCAATTCGACGTGGCGGTTGGATCACTACAAACAGTAAGTTTAAACAAGTAATTTTGTATCAATTGTTTTGAGCTATTGATAATTGTTTAATTTGGTTTGGGTTTATGTAGAGTCAAAGTGATCAAACATACGTGCCTCAGAACGACGACGAGATAGAGGAGGATTAGATAGAAAAATATTTTGTTCAAACTTTCGTACAGTCCCAATGTCGCACAATGTATATAACTTTTTTAAATAGTTGATCTTCTGCATATTAAATTGTCAAGGTAAAGTAAATTCAATTTCAATTCTTTGGTATTTTTTATACTCTTCCAAAAAACAATTGATATTTCATTGTTTTATGCAGATAAAAAATAAAGGTGCTCATTTGGGCCACCCAACAAATGAACACCTTTATTTTTGAATTGGTGCGTAGCGGCAATAAGCGCGGTAATAGCTGCGGCAACTGGTGCGGTAATAGCAACCGATATATTGCCGCGACTATTACCACACTTATTGTTGAGAAACCACTACCACGTCCATAGCCGCGGTTATTGCTGCTCCCATAAATTTTTCTCTCTCATTTTTCCTTTTGTTTTTCCGCGGCAATGTTAGTGGTTATAGACAACTCCTCTTATAGTGTTAATGAGGCTTAGCTATAGAATCGCAAATGTCCAAGATATAAACCAAGAACATGTCCAATTCTTGCTTAATAAAGGAAGGATTATAGTATCATTATGGATTGAGGGATTGCCTAGTAGCTAGGGGTAACTCTATAATGTTGTGAAATGTTAATTCATTTTTGGGTTAAAGGTGATGAAGAAGGAACCCATTGATGATGCAAAGAGCACCATATTATCTTATCTTATTCAAACTCTAAGTGAGTACAACAACCTCTTTGTATAGAATAAATACCTCACCTTCAGGACAACAAAACTATGCACAGCTATGTGAGAGCTATAGAGAGAGATTTCAAGCTTGGAGTGGTGCAGAAGGTGCACATAGGAGTCCTTTGTTCAACAAAATAGGTGTTTTTAGTTTTGACGCAATAGGGAGGTTTTTCGCTTCATTCGCGCAGACTTTGAGGCAAAAAGAATGCTTTAAATATTAAGAGCACACATGAGCGCAGAACGAGACATCAAAGAATGTGGGTTGAACCCGAGATTCCTCCAGTGGGATTGCTCCACGACGGATGATGTATGCCATCTACTGAAGTCAGCTTGTACATCTTTTGGGGGGGATTTGTTTTACTTCTTGTGACTGTCCCAGTATTGGGGCTTTTACCCTAAAAGAAGGCCTAGACATTAGGGCTTACTCAAGAGCTTACAAGCTTTGCTACCATTTTTTGGGGGGCTGAGGGGCTTAACACGAGACCCAATCTAGGCCATTCATGCATGATGCAAAAAACATCATAATACATCGTTATAACTCAAAGTGAGCACAAGAAGCTTCTATATAGAAGCCTAAGAGCTAGACCTTAGGGGGATGATTGAAGAGCTTACATTCTACATCATCTTGACCTAGGGAATTTTGACCCCTTTATCTAAGATTGCTTTTGGCCTTTTCATGGATTGCCTAGCTATTAGAGGCCTTGCAGGAACATGTGCAAATGGATATGAAAGACGTGGAAGATAGGGTTTTGGGTTTTTCAAGTGTGATTTGTGCCTTGGTGGCGAACAATTTCGAAGTTCTACACTTCTAATTTGTACTCAAATTGCCAGATATTGTTTCTTAAGTAATATCTGGAAGGCAAGGAACTATCGTGTTTTGATAACTACCTCTCTGTGGCTAGCTTCACAAAAAGTGTACAAAAAAGCAAGGAGATTATATATGTGGTAAGTAAAAGGCATAAGTCGGACGATTGGCTTAGGGCGACCCTCACCGTCCGATCGAGCCCTGCTTTGTTCATGATTTGTTCATGATTGGACTGTTCGTAATAGTACGCTACTAGGTACTTGTAACTAAGTTCAGATGTAACCCACTATCCCTCAAGGCTCGGGCCTGAGCTTGAGGCTGATGTGTATACCTATTGGTGACTTTATAATACAATCACTCATACTTGTGAGTTTTGCAAAAAGAAAAAAAAGATTGCTTTTCACCTTTGGGAGATACATAAGATGCAACTCAACCATATATATACATATACATGGGTAAATCATCGTCACAAGAGAGAGTGCACAAAAAGAGATAAAGGCCACAACCCTTTTCTAACTACTAGAGCCCCTCTAAGCACATCTATACTATATACGAAGCATCTTAACATTTTCAAGGAAAGAGAGGGCATCCACTTGTCACACTTTGGTTCATTTCAAAATTGAACTTAACAAACAACTATTTTGAAATGCAAAAGTGAAGGGTAGAAAATGAAAAGCCTGAGTTCTGGTTTTGGAAAAAAGGCCAAAAACTAAGTACTCTATCTTATTTATATTATTTATAGTTTGACAAGGCTATGGAGTTTCACTCCAACCCTCAAATTTGAAGGGGTGACTACTTTTGTTTTACAAAACCATTACAGTTCTACTTTGCATTTTGAAGGCCATAAAGAACTTCCCTTTCTTTTCTACACAAATGCACACTTAGCTCTGAAATTTATATTCAAGCTTCAAAAAATATCAAGCTTTTGAAGCTTTCACGTATCATATAACCTTGAACTAAAATCTTACACTTGGCATCTCTATGTATCATTGTCTTTTTTGGCCCCGAGCATGTGTACATTGCACGTTGTAGATTTGCACAAAGCGCCATAGCCGGATGGTCTTGGAGTTGAATTGGCACTACCTACACCTAATGTGGAACAACATGAGCGTGTTGAGGTTGTGTGTGTGTGTGTGTGTGTGTGTGAGAGAGAGAGAGAGAGAGAGAGAGAGAGGTCTCTTATATGGCTTACTAAACATAAATTTTTCAATTGAAGAAATTTTAAAATAAATAAAGGCAAAATAAAACTCTTTTGAATTTTAGGTGAAAATTTCAAGAATTGATGATATTTGCACTAAAACTTGCAAAATTTTATCGACTTTCTTTAAGGCAAGCTTGGAATCTAGCTAGAAATTTATAATTTTAGTGGTAAAAATACACTAAACCTTGCTTTATTGCAAACATTGGGAATCTTAAATAGCCTCAAATGGAAGAACATGACGGACGTAGAAAAGCCAAATGCCCAGTACATCCACGATCACTATCTCACGACTCCGAGTACACACTATGTCAAGAGAGGAGGGATACAATTATTGAAAATTTGATACACCCTCGCATGGGGCACTGATGTGTGTGTGTGTGTGTGTGTGAGAGAGAGAGAGAGAGAGAGAGAGAGAGAGAGAGAGAGAGAGAGAGAAAAGGAATAAGATGTGGTTTTTAAGAGGGTAAAGTGATAACCAATCTACCACAAGCAAAGGTTATTATAGTTTCTTCTTCTCATTCATTGAGAGAGATTCCAAACATCTAACCAACAAGTCTAGAACTCAAAATTTTTTGTGTGTGTATGAACAGTGTGTGTGTGTGTGTGTGTGTGAGAGAGAGAGAGAGAGAGAGAGAGAGAGAGAGAGAGCAGAAGAGAAACAGGGGGAGAGAGATCAATAGAGAGAGAAAAGGAGGAAAAATGAGAGAATTTTCATTGTCATAAGAACAACCAAAATAGATACAAGAGATCTACTTGACGAGTCTTGATCTCAAACTTTGAAGAGAGAGAGAGAGAGAGAGAGAGAGAGAGATGTCATCTTTGTGGAGTGATTATAGGGACTAAAATCCACCCTCCTCGCTTATGCATTCATGCACACACACACAAAAAAAATAGTAATAATTATAGCTCCTTACGAGCCTACATTTGCCCATATCAAAATAAAGATTGATGGATGGAGATAGAAAGGGTAACCGGGGGTTTGAACACCTGTGAGTGTGTTTGCGCACGCGCGCGCGCGTGTGTGTGTGTGTGTGTGTGTGTGTGAGAGAGAGAGAGAGAGAGAGAGAGAGAGAGAGAGAGTGGAAGAAAAAAAGAGAATTAAGACCCACCAAAAAAAAGAACTCCAAAAAATTCAAAGATCCATTTGGCCAAGACTTGAAAAGACACATAGAGAGAGAGACAGAGAGAGAGAGAGAGAGAGAGAGAGAGAGAGAGAGAGAGAGAGAGAGAGAGAGAGAGAAGCTTTCATGTCATAGAAACACATCAAGAGACCTCAAGCTCTATCTGAGAAGTCTTGAAATTAAGACTTGGTATTTAAGAGAGAACTATGATAACCAATCCACAACACTCAAAGGTTATAATAGTTTTCTTTTCTTATTCACTGAGAGAGATCCCAAGGATCTACCTGACAAGTATTGAACTCAAAATTTGGTGTGTGTGTGTGTGTGTGTGTGTGAGAGAGAGAGAGAGAGAGAGAGAGAGAGAGAGAGAGAGATAGATAGATAGAGAGAGAGAGAGAGAGAGAGAGAGAGAGAGAGAGAGAGAGAGAGAGGGAGGGAGGGAGAATAAGAGAATTTTTATTAACATAAGAACAATCCAAACAGATATCAAAGATCTGCTCAACGAGTTTTGATCTCAAGACTTAATAAGAAAGAGAGAGGGAATTGCTATCTTCTTGGAGTGATTATAGGAACTAAAGTACAGCTTGCTCGCTTGTGCACACACGCGTACACACACCTAGAGTTATGTGTATGTGTGTGACCCAATGGCCATGCTTTTTTGGCCGCAACAACGCGAGGTTCACACACTAGTAAAGTTTATAAAGCAAGTTTGGCTGTTGTCTTGTTTTCTGGGCTCGAGCCCAAATAAGATTTTTAAAATTTGCAAACTCTTGTAGCTCTTCAAAGGTCAGATGTGGAGGACGATACTAGGCAGTTGCAAGTTTAAAGGTCTCTGATATGTTTGTGTCATCGTAGCCACATAGTAGTCTCTTGAGATTTGTTATCGGCGACTGGAGTAAAACTTTGCAGCTGTGTTGCCAACATTTCCACCATTGATGTCCGCCACCAAGCATGAGACCATGTCGAAAAGTGCTAGATGTTGTTTTACTCTCATGGTGGCGCTTATATATTTTACATTAGTGGAAAATATTGCTAATAGAGTAGCCACATGTTGTGGAGCTAGTTTATCTATTAAAAAAACGAAGCTGTGCATAGGGTAGTTGTTACACTACTACAGATTCACCTCCTATAGAGTGTGGGTGCACACTCGACCTCCTCTACACTCCCTCTGCACACTTCCACCACTTTTATTACCGTCTCTACACTCCCTCTGCACACTTTGACCTCTCACAGAGAGTGAGGACAGCTCTTATCTTCAAGGTAGGGCTTTTGTTTGCCCAGGTGATGGCAAAATTCAAGACAGTTGGGAAGCTTGTAGTGGAGAGGGAGGCCTCACGCCTCACAAGAGCCTGGTTGCAAACCTCCTACAGAATGGTCATCACCACAACTTAGGACGGTTAGAGACATGAAGCAAAAAGCATGTATGAGCATCAGCAATGTGGAGACTGGAAACAATAGGGCTTGTTGATGCCATTGTTGATGTAGTGGTTGATACAGAAGGTTCAAGGGCAAGGTGTGGCCACAAGGCTTGCACCGATGAGGCTGACACCTCCTCTAAAAGATCGACAGAGCTGCAACTCTCCATCACGGTCGGGATTGGAAATGTAGATGCTAACTTGAACCTTTTCACCAATGTGGTTGAATTCGTAGATAAAGAGTGTGTGAGGGGTTTGTTTGCACTTGAGAAGAGAGGAATGCTCAATCAACTCCACTTCCAAATGGTTGTTATTATCTTCTCGACCTCGATCAAGGCTGTCAGCAATTTGCTGAAAGCATACCTAGGGTGGCATAGCATGAAGCCATAGGACGGTGTCGTCATGTGTAGGTCGTTGGGGCAAGTCAGGATGCACACCTTTACGAGCATGGTTGGGTGGAGTACTACAAGAAAGACCTACAAAACCCACACTTCCGATGGCTCGCGAAGGGAGTCGATGCAGAGGAGATCGCAAAGGGCCAAGCATTGCACGCTCAATATGACCAAGGTGATCGTGTGGCTCTTACGCCCATTAACATGTTCAACCGAGTGTACGTACACATGGAGAAATTTGTCGCGGAGAGAGAGGGAATGAGCCTTTCACACACCCTCTTGTGTATGCTCGCCATTGCACGATACTACCTGACTGCAACATGGGTAGTGTCGAAATCTGGCTCGGGAATAGAGCTAGGGCGCACTGTGGTTATCTGGCGATGCATGAAGGAGTAGATCAACGTGATTTTTGACAATATAAGCTACATGAATTCGCAACCCTCCACTACAAGTACACTCCATGTAAAAAGACAATGATGGTTTCATGTTTCTTTCCGCTTGTTGAGATATCTTCTTTCACGACAGTGACACATCAAGGTACAATGAGTCGACTATCTCATGTCAGAGAGGCGGGCAAACCCCCCCCCGGGCCATCTTTTTCCCATCAAAGGCCACCTGCAAAAAGGCAATGCTCAAATTTTTTTTACAAGTCTTGAGCTTGGCAGCCAACGCGAAAGTGAAAGACGTTACGACAAGCGACACACACTAGAGAAGGTTCGAAACAAATTAGTGGATCAAGGGCCACTCCATTACTTTTTCCACATTTTTCCTCTCTTGGGATCTATTTAACATAATATGGCGGAGGGGAGTGCCCTTTACACGTGGCGCAAGCTGCGAGATGAAGGCTAAATGCCAAAAGTGAGAGAAGCTCATGTGCACGTGATAAAGAGAGAGAGAGAGAGAGAGAGAGAGAGAGAGAGAGAGAGAGAGAGAGAGAGGCCGCCTTCAGCGGCCGGCCGTACTCGTTGTTTCCTACGACGTTAAAGCTCTCTTCTTCTTGAAGATTTGTTCAAGGTGCCGATCCCACATGATGGCCCCTAGCCTCTCTGTGGGACGGGGCTCTTAATGTGAAGGGCTGGCTAACGGTCATCCGCATCGATCGCACACCGCTACGGCACCATAAGCATCAAGCAGCTCCTCCCCATAATCATGCGCAATGGGCGATTCTGCTGCAATTTCAGCTTCCACAACGCCTCCTTCATTTTTCGCCTGCTACCTTCTCTGCTCATTAAATCCTCGGTTCAAGGGACGCACATACATCGGGTAAGTTTCCCCATACATTTCCGTCTCACATTGGGGCAGATTTCCAGCTTGTGAGCGCAATTCCCATTTCTTGTTTGAGATCTGTGTTGTGTTCATAATGTTAAATTGAGAAAGGTGTCTTCGAGCATGGATTCCACCGTTTGTGGAGCTGTACAGCTCAATTACATTCACCATTCTTGGGAATAGAGAAAGGATTCTTTGAGCATCGCCTGTTCTTTTCTTATCAAGCTCAGTACCCTCCTCTTCTGCTTAGTATGAGTTAGTGCATATGCGTGCTCGCAAATGTATGGGTATGTCTTTACATACCCGAATTATATGATAGCTTATATGAGTTCAATGCTATTTTCATATAAGTGTCAATTCTGCTTGCAGGTTTACTGTCAACCCAAAGCGTAGAATAAGGCAACACAATGGTGAGATTACTTCTGGGGCAAGGAAAACTCAGAAAAGGCGTCCCTGGGAAATGATTTTGTGCGTGCACGGTTTCCCATCACATGTACATGCATTGCAGGTAATTTTACCAAGGTGTGGCAAATTTCAGTATTGGCTGGTTGGACATTCTGCTTTCTGCTTTTCAGCCTAGGAAATGGTTCAGTGCTTAAGCTTTTATTTGACGACGTGCATGCGTGTGTGAGAGAGAGAGAGAGAGAGAGAGAGAGAGAGAGAGAGAGAGAGAGAGAGAGAGAGATGGTTTGAGGATGCTTATTCTTGCAACGACTGTCACCTAGTTTGAATGGGCTTGGCAACACCCATTGAAATCCATAGCAGTTCGAGAGGCAGCGAGAGAACTCAAACGACGAGGAGCTAAAGGCCAAGTTCTTCTTTTGTTTACAATGTTGAATCTACCAGAATGGAACAGGTTTGCCCACTTTTACATGCAGATTATGTCTAGTATCTATGTTACAAGCAAGAAAGTTAAAATTTATGCATGCGCGTGTGCACACACACACGCATATTGGAAAGAATGCTAACTCTAATCGCTCAAAGATGGCTTCTGAATGATATCCATAGCTGTGACTTTTACCATTCAAGACAACAAAGCTGTGGTTTTTAACTTCAAATGTGCTTCTCCCAAAAGACACCATGTCTCAATGAGCTTAGCCTGCATCTCAAGAATGTTTTTATTGTGATCCATATGAACTGCAAAATCAGGCCTCAATAGGTATGCTACAAGTGTGTTTAAACTAAGGTAGTAACGAAAGCAGTGCTAGACACATCTTTAAGTCTGATAAAGAGTTGTTGGTATCTGCTTGTCCAATCAGTTAGGTATAAGCCGATTGCTGAGCGCCTTGTTAGGAAAGGCATGTTCTTTGGGTTGAGTTCCCTCATAGGAAAGGAACGTTCTTCAAGCTAATAGAATAAAAACAAATGATAAATGGAGGTGAAAACATAGTAATGTGTGCCACATGCACACTGGCTTTGTGTGCACAACCAGCAGAAGATTAAAGACAGAAAAATCCAAAATTCTACTATAGATGCTCCTTTGTTGTAACCGCTGCAATGCTCTGGTACGGTCCAGGAGCGGATGAGCATGCTGATATTTCTGGGCAACTGCATTTTCAACTCCTTGCAGGTGTGAGGGCTACCTTGAAGGAGGTGGAAAATTATTTCTGCTGGCCTCAACTCAATAAGGATGAGGACGAGTTTGTGCACATGTCACAAATGAGTGACATGGCATGCCCGAACTTAGAGTTTGGTTGAGAGGACAACCGAAGGGTTAGGGTTAAAAGCCTAGAGCCACACCCCACACAGCTTTCCCTCTGTTCAAATTTTGATCAGTTATTTGCAGTTTTTTCATTTGTGTTGCTGTAGATCTTTGGCTTGGAGTGTCCAAGTTTATTACAGTGGTATTAGAGCTCAAACCATTCTTCTTCTACGGAAGATCCGATCCCTTTTACCGCAGCACACATGGGTTTCGCAGTGAATCGAGTGAAGAGAGAGTTGTTTCACCCCGACTATGTGACTTCGTGATGATGAACTCAACCCCAAACCTTGTGGGGGACTAGCAGATACCAACGGGACTTCTGACAAAGGCAGGCCTTCCTCCGAGGAATTGGGGGAAGAGCATGGCTGGTTTCCGTCAAGTGAATTTGACAAGATGGAGTTTCAACGTCAATTGCAGGTTGACACCAGTGCTAAGCAACTCATCAAGTACTCCAAAGATGCACAGTATGCAAAGTACTTGAAGAATCATCCACTTGACGAGATTCATTCACGATGGCATGCTACCATACACTCATCTCTCAAGTTGGCCTTGAAGCGGAAAGCAAACCCGAGTGCAGATAAACAAAAATTGTTATTGCAGAAGAATTTGACGATGCTCTTGTGCATAAGGTCAACAAACTGATGAAGACTAAGAAAACTTCTTGGAAGAAGAGCCAATCAACAGACTATCCTGGCTACTTGGGTCGAAAGTCTACTTTTGAGAAAGCTGTTCGTGGATGATCCCAGTTCATCGTCTTCATCATTTGGCAGTTTAGAGAGCTCTTCTTTCTCCGACTCGAGCGAGGACAATTGGAAGCACCGGAGGAACAAGAAAAGCGAGAAAAATAAGAAAAGCGGATCCCACAAAAGTTCTTGAAAGCACCGCAAGCATTTCGATAGTTTGTCAAGGAAATCTCATTCTTTAACAGTTTTCACTCTGATGAGTCATTTTTGTTGCTGTAGATCTTTGGCTTGGAGTGTCCAAGTTTATCTCATCTCTCAAGTTGGCCTTGAAGCGGAAAGCAAACCCGAGTGCAGATAAACAAAAATTGTTCTCGCAGAAGAATTTGACGATGCTCTTGTGCATAAGGTGAACAAACTGATGAAGACTAAGAAAACTTCTTGGAAGAAGAGCTAATCAACAGTTTATCCTGGCTACTTGGGTTGAAAGTCTACTTTTGAGAAAGCAAGCAAATCCAAGAAACCTGTTCGTGGATGATCCCAGTTCATCCTCTTCATCATTTGGCAGTTTAGAGAGCTCTTCTTTCTCCGACTCGAGCGAGGAGGATTGGAAGCACCGGAGGAACAAGAAAAGCGAGAAAAATAAGAAAAGCGGATCCCACAAAAGTTCTTGAAAGCACCGCAAGCATTTCGACAGTTTGTCAAGGAAATCTCATTCTCTGACAGTTTTGACTCTGATGAGTCAATGTATGGAAAGAAGGGAAGACACATACGAAATCTAAATCAATTGAGAGGGTGGGCAAGCACTCAAGTTTGATACCTTTTCAAGCTATCAGGACACAAAAGTTCTCGAAAGCACCGCAAGCATTTCGACAGTTTGTGAAGGAAATCTCATTCTTTGACAGTTTTGACTCTGATGAGTCAATGTATGGAAAGAAAAGAAGACATATACGAAATCTAAATCGAGAGTTTGATACTTTTTCACGCTATCAGGACACCCATTGAGCCCTTGCATTCAGATAGCAGATCAACATCGTCTTTTCAGGTCGTTGTTTCTCACAACACTCCAAAGTACGAAGGGAGGAGTCTTATCTCAAGGGTAATGCCCAAACATGTTAGTCGATCCTACTGTTACGGAAGGAAGCACCTACGATATAGTTGAAATTCATACGCGTCTTCACTTCAACATGACAAAAGGATGTCATCACGGCTTGGCATCATTTGCGGATGACAAAAGAAGATACCTTGGGGAGTTATTGCAAAAGGTTTTGGGATACTTGGGATGATGAATTTGATTGAGAAAACAGTTGCTTTGCATGTTGGTGCCGAACTAGCTTTAATGCTTTCTTATTGATTGGCTTTAATGATTTTTTATTGATTTAAGATTTCGGATTACTGTAGTGAATGATATAGTAGCGGGGAATATCTATTTTTTAAATGGAGGATACATCCTGTTGATTTAATTGTAACTAAGCATGCATAATACTTTAATATTGTATTGATTAATGTCACAAAGTGATGACGTGGCGGACAACAGAAACCATAATTTCTGCCAGAAACCCTAAAATTCCTGCAAACCCTAATTTCTGCCAGAAACCCTAATTTCCGAAAATCGCGGAGGCTTTTTTTTTTTTTTTGGGGAAAATGATGAGCGACGCGAATTTTGCTTTTTTAAAAAAAAAAAGAAGAGAAAAAGACTCTCTAAGAGAGAGAGAACTTATGCTTTTTATTTTAAAAGCTTTTGGGGCTCTGCTTTTGGGCATCCCTTGTAACCTTTAAATTAGTGGTGAGGGCCTCACTTCTCAGAGCATCTGGACGCAGAGTCTGAGAGTGAAACCATAAGCGCTCTCTTGTACTTTGATTTGATTAATATAAAAAGAAATACCGAAAGGGGCGCCAGTCTTTGGGGCCAATATCTCTAGGCACGGAACTCCGCCGGGCCAGTGTACATCTATTGTGATCTGTGATTTGTTTTGAAGTGGTTATTTGGTGCTGTCGCGGTTGATTCTTGACTTGGAGTGTCCAAGTCTGTTACATTAACCTATGAGCACGGCCGATTTCTCTTCTACGGGAAATTTGATCCCCGAATTTTTTTCCGCGGCACCTATGGCTTCAGGCAATGATCAGTCGACTCCCTCTGCATCTTGAGATGCGGGCTGGGATCACAACGAAGATTCTGGCAGAGAGTATGGCCCGCCTCGGCCTACTCAAGCGGAGCAAAGAGAGATGACGCGTCGTCAATTGATTGGCGATGCAACGAAGATGATGCTCAGTTTTGCCAAGGACTCGAAGATGGCAAAATATATGAACCAGACCTCTTTGGAAGAGGTACAGATGGAGTGGCAGAGAACCACACCACCACTCCCGAAACCCGCTCTCAAGAAACCTTCTGCCTCCAAGAATATACGGAGAAGGAACTGGAGAATGTGGTTGATGCACGGATTGCTCAGCTTTTTGACGCGCAAAAGAAAGCCAGAAAGCACCGCAAAAAAAAAGCAGAAGAAAAGCGCTGACTTCCCGGGATATTTGGGTCGTCAATCGACTTTTGACAAGGCAAAGAAACAGAAGAAGCGTGTTCGATTTGAAGGAGTACCCAGTTCTTCTTCTTCTGACAGTTCTTCTAGCTCTTCAGATTCGAGCGAAGAAGACAGAAAAGGTAAAAAGCAAAGCAAGAAACAAAGCTTCGGAAAGGGCAAGAAAAAGGCAAAGAAGGCTACATCTCGCCCAGAGACTGACAGTTCTATTGAGGACTCGTCTACAAACAGCTCAGATTCCATTGATGGAAACTTTTATGTGAACAAGAAGAATTTTTACAAAGCCAACCAGTATGACTTTCTCGAAGATGAAAGCAAGAAAGTTCGAGAGTTTAAGGAAGGTGGCGACTCGATCAAGTTTGATACTTTTTCAGGATACTCGGATGCTTCGAAGGCTTTGTCTTTTTTCAGCAGTTTGACATCGCTTTCGCGGGAGGACGCTATTCAGAGCACTCCAAGATTCGGAGAGCTGCCTCTTACTTTAAGGGGAATGCTCGTACTTGGTGGTCCACGCTTATTAAGCAAGACTGTGCCAGTTACATGGCTGAAATTCAAGAGGCTTTTTATTTCTTCTTGGTTGACTCAAGAGTTTGAGCGAGATATACGAGCTGCTTGGAACCATCTCCGGATGACCAAGAGCGATATAGTGAATTCTTATTGTGAAAGATTCTGGAGCTCTTTTCTACCCGCCTCTTCATTCAAGAAGATCTCGTTCAGAGAATAGATTGAGCGGTTTACCTTGGGTCTACCTACAGAGATCCGAGATCACTGCTTGGAACAGAAGTCAGCTTCTATTCAGGAGTTGATGAGTCATGCGAAGCGGGGCTTTGCCATTCACTCTGGAAGTTTGACCTACCCCACAGATAAGGCCATGACACAACGAGCCGAACAGACTTCTGGGAATGGAAGTAGAAAGAAACTGGGAATGGAAGTAGAAAGAAAAAGAGCAACCCAGAGAAAAAAAGATGCACGACCCAAGCTTACTCCTGAGGAGAGAGCTCGCTTCATCAGAGAGGGGAAGTGCTTTGGATGTGGGGAACATGGACATATCTCCGCGAAGTGCTCTAAAAAGGCACAGAAAGAACAGAATGATAAAGATGACCACAGGTCTGAGAGTTAGAGAGCAGTTGAGGAATGTGGCAGAAAAGGCAGATAGAAAAGCAGAACTGGTACCACATGGCGTGGGACTTGCACCGAATCAAATGAATGAAAGTACAAACTTTGTCGCTTTTTGGGGCAAAGTGAAGGATCAGGAAGCTCTTTTGAAGGAGCCAAGGCAAACTTCTTTTCACTTGGAATTGGCGGCTCGATTTGGAATTATGCCCGACAGACTGACGCCACAGGCGGAGGTAGTTCGACTGGCACCCGGATGGGATGTTGCCATTACACTGAGCATTGGCAAACTTCGTTTGCAATGACAGGGGTGTTCAGCGCACGCGAGTGACGTTCTACTCAGGATCCCTTGGTACCACAAGAACTATGCCGTGGTTGACTACCGGCCGAGAAAGCGACTTTGATAAATGAAAGGCTTAGAGATTGTACTTAATGAACTTCAGTTTCTTACTCATTCTTTTGGAAGAGAACTGAACGATGGATAAAGGTTGAATATGTTTTGACCTAATCAAAAGAACGCCAAGATTTTTCTCCACACTCATGCCGATTGCTTTTCAGAGGGCCTGAAGATCAAGCCATTGATCTGATACCTGGAAGCATGCCAGCGAATCGGCCACCTTACCGTGTGAGTCGAGTACAGAATGAATAGATTATGAACCCAGTGAAAGAGCTCTTGGAAAAGGGTCTTGTCCAACCTAGTACTTCACCGTATTGCTCTCCAGTGTTGTTGGTTTTGAAGAAAGACGGATCTTGGAGAATGTGCATCGATTATAGCACTCTCAACGAAATCACCATCAAGAACAGATTTCCGATTCCTAGGATCGATGATGTACTCGACAAGTTACAGGGATCCTCGTGCTTTAGCAGGATTGACTTGAAGAGAGGATATCATCAGATCAGGATAGCGACAGGAGATGTCTACAAGACTGCTTTTCGGATGACTTTTGGGTTATTTGAGTTTTTGGTGATGCCTTTTGGCTTAACCAATGCTCCTGCGACATTTAACCGGATGATGGACAGGATTTTTCGAGAGTACAGGCTATTTGTTGGCACTTTCTTTGATGACATCGTTGTTTTCTCCAAGAATGAGGCAGAACACAGAGATCATCTGCTTCAAGTCTTTCAGGCATTACGAGATTATACGTTAGTGATTAATGCAGAAAGAAAAGTGAATTTATCCTACCAGAGATACACTTTTTTGGGACACATTGTGTCAGCAGCAGCAGGAGTGCAAATGGACCCAGCCAAGATAGAGACTATCCGTGATTGGCCCGATTTGAGGAATGTCCATGAAGTTAGAAGCTTCTTGGGACTGTGTTTGTACTACAGGCGGTTCATACGAAAGTTTGCAGAGGTTGCTTCCCCTTTGCATACCTTGACACAAAAAGGAGTACCTTTTTCGTGGGGACCCACAAAGGTGACTGCCTTTCGGACATTGAAAGAGAAATTGACTACGGGACCTATTTTGACTTTGCCGGACTTGTAGAAGTCATTTGAAGTATATTGTGATGCTTGTGGTCGTAGTCTGGGTGCGGTTTTGATGCAAGAAGGGCATGTCATAGCTTACGAGAGCCGTTTGTTCTCTAGGCCGGAGATGACAACACAGTTCTATGAGAAAGAGCTTTTGGCGGTTATCCATGCTCTTACTCAGTGGCGGCAGTACCTACTCGGAGCGGATTTTACTGTCTTTACAGACCACAGCAGCAGCTTTCGGAAAAGCTGATGCGGTGGGCGAACATCTTGTCACAGTTCCACTTCCAGATTGTCCATGTGCAAGGACAGAAGAATGTGGTGGCAGATGCTTTGTCTCGGAAACCGTTGGTTCTAGCTATTTCTGCGATACATCATAGGAGCTTCGAGGATATGGTCGATCAGTATGCCACAGATACAGATTTTGCAGATATTTTCACACGGATACGGGATGGGGAGACAATAGTTGGATACTCCCTTCGGAAAGGCTACTTGATGAAAAAGACTATGTTGTACGTTACATAGCCGTTGAGGGAAAAGGTTATGACAGAATGCCACTGTCCACCTTTTACGGGTCACCGCGGCATTGCTACCACCATGAAGGGGGTAGAGAAATACTTCTTTGGGCCGAGACTCAAAAAGGATGTGGAAGAGTTTGTGCGCAGTTGCTTGGTATGCCAGAAGGTCAAGTTTGACAGGCATAAGGCACAGGGATTGTTACAGCCTTTACCCGTACCCACCCACCCCTGGGAAAGTATTGCAATGGATTTCATTTTTGATCTCCCAAGAACACAGAATGATCACGATGATTTTCCGATTACATGGCACGTCTGAGACGATTGTCTCCGACAGAGACCCCAGATTTATGAGTTTGTTTTGGAAGACAATTTGGGAGAACATTGGCACGCAATTGCAGTTCTCGTCATCGTTCCACTTGCAGACTGACAGGCAATTTGAGATTGCCAATTCAGTGATTTTAGATTTATTGAAGTCTTGTATCTCGGATGAGAAGACTCAATGGGAAAAGAACCTATCTTTGGTGGAATTTGCCTACAGTAACACGATACACTCTTCGACGGGGAAGACGCCATGTGAGATTGTTGAAAGTGCTGCGAAGGTTCCATCCTTCCTGAGCACGAAAGATTAGATATTGGAAGCGGATGAATATTTGCGAGATTTGGATACGGCTTTTGCCAAGGTTCGCGAGACTTTGCAGAAGTCTCAAGAACGACAGAAAAAGGCAGCGGATCGCCATCGTCGCGACTTGAAACTGAAGGAGGATGATTGGGTGCTCTTACTTTTGAGAAGGCACGCCTAAGAAAGAAAAAGGGAAAGGAGAGGCTTTTTCCAAAGCTTAGTATGTGATACTACGGACCTTTCCAGATTATTGAAAAGATGAATGATGTCTCCTTCCGATTGAAACTGCCAGATACTTGGAGGATTCACAATGCATTGCATGTGAGTCTCTTGAACCCTGTTAAGGGTGATGTGCTTGATGATGGGGAGCGTGATGAGCAACCTGCAGTGGAAGAAAACGAGATCCTTGTTCCTGAACAGATTTTGGCACATAATGATACGAAGAAAGGTAAAGTCCGAAGGCGGTTCTTGGTTTAGTTCAAGAACTTTCCTGCATTTGATGCGAAGTGGATGGAGGAGGAGGACCTAGCAGATACTCCTCGGATTGTGAAACTTTACCTCGATGTTTTGGTTTAGCATAGTCTACTCCAAACGGAACCCAAAAACTCAGCTTGGCCGAAGCTTGGCCGAAGATCTGGTCCAGTGGGATGCACAAGAGGGGAGTTACTCCGCTCCTTTGTCAACAGATGCCTCGATTTTGATACTAAAGTCACTGATTTCTCTTTGAGCTTCAGGGATACTGAGAGCTGACAGTATTCTGCTGGATGACTTTATGAAATGGAATTCCTGATTATGATACTGATTTGTTCTTGACTTCTTGTGAGTGCAGGAACTGATAGACGAAATGACTGCAGCATTTTGGTCTGATTGATCTCGAATAGACATGGTTGCAATAGGGGTTAGTCAATCGGACATCGATGAGGTCCCGATTGGACCTAGATGTGATTGCTAGCTACATTGCCGATAAATCATGGTCTAAGATCCGAATGAATGTTGAATGTCATGTGATGTCCTGTGATGTCTGGTGATGTCCTGTGATGTCGTGTGATGTGACTGTCGATTGCGTACATGTGCTAGATGTGTGTTCCTAGTACGTAGGTACTAACAGTCAGTGTTTGCTAAGACGGATTATGGCTTTTGTCGGTTTTGCAGGCGTAATCGCGGTCGATTACAATGCTTTCAAGAGGGGGGTATGTCACAAAGTGATGACGTGGCGGACAGCAAAAACCCTAATTTCCGGAAATCGCGGAGGTTTTTTTTTTTGTTTTTTTTTTGGGAAAATGATGAGCGATGCGAATTTTGCTTTTTAAAAAAAAAAGAAGAGAAAAAGACTCTCTAAGAGAGAGAGAGAATTGATGCTTTTTATTTTAAAAGCTTTTGGGCATCCCTTGTAACCTTTAAATTAGTGGTGAGGGCCTCACTTCTTAGAGCATCTGGACGCAGAGTCTGAGAATGAAACCCTAACCGCTCTCTTGTACTTTGATTTGATTAATATAAAAAGAAATACCGAAAGGGGCGCCAATCTTTGGGGCCAATATCTCTAGGCACGGAACTCCGCCGGGCCAGTGTACATCTATTGTGATCTGTGATTTGTTTTGAAGTGGTTATTTGGTGCTGTCGCGGTTGATTCTTGACTTGGAGTGTCCAAGTCTGTTACATTAATCTATGAGCACGGCCGATTTCTCTTCTACGGGAAATTTGATCTTGTTCTCCCAAACTTGGTAAATTGGCCAAAAAGTGCCACTTGGCACTCATACATGCAATTTCCCCGCATTGGGCTTCCTACTTAAAAACCTCTCAATCGGCGCATCAGTTGACTTTGCAGCAGAGTAATAAAATGTTCCCCTTGTCATTCTGAAGCTAATGACGCAAATCGATTTCATGGCCCAAAATAGCAGTTCCCTAAATTTTAGGAGATGCTCCCGTTGGGCTCCCACTGGTCTTCTGACCATCTATCCCCATTGGGACCGCATCCAAAAGTGCAATGTGGCCCAACTGTCGGATACTTTCTGTTGGTGATCGCACCTTGACTTTATGCCTTTATTGAGGTCACTTCCTAGTATCCACCAACTTGCTGAGTGCGACGGGGCGACCTATATGATCTTACTCTGAGCCTAGACATCCTCTTACTATACAAATTCCAGTGCCGACTACTTCTCGGTTGTGGGTGAAACTACCATTCACGTTGGCCATACAATGTCCGACCGTTTGCTATTTCAAGAAGAGGGTCTCAAAAATAAAACAAAACCCATTGGAAAGAAACCAACAACTAAAGTTAGCAGCTGCCACGTCCTCGTGACATAGTTGACAGCTGCCACGTCCCGGTGACACGTACCTGAAGGGGATTAGCAATTAGCTAATCCGGTTCCTGTACAGAAGGCTCTTGCCTTGGCAAATGCGCATAAAACCCAGAATTGTACATGGTCATCTAAGAAGCCCAACTTGTGGGGCAATACCATATGTGCAAGGAGAGAGATGAGCGAGAGCACACATAGACACACACACACACTGAGGAGCACTTGTAAAAATCAGTTTCCAGCCTCATTTTTGGGCGCCTCCTCTTGGATGAGACTTTCTGGAGCATGGTTGCTCTCCTACTGCCATGTGTCCAATTTTCTCTTTGGTTTAATTCCTAGTACCAACCAACTTATAAGTGTAGCGAGGGGCCTAAATGACTTTGAACTGAGCCTAGACACCCTTTTACTGCTTAGATTCGAGTGCTGATTGGCCCGACCATCTCGTGGCGACCTGCCATTCTCGTCTGCGGGTGAAACTATGGGCCGTCGGCCTTTTCACACTGGCCATACAATGTTTGGCCATTTGTGACTTCAAAAAGAGGGTCCCAAAAATTAAACAAAGGCTATAACCCAAAGGCCTCAAGGTAAAGCTGCAATACATTCGGTGACTGTAGCAGTTCACACTCTTCCATCCACTTTGCTTCCATAGGTGGATAGTTCCTGAACTTGACACACATTGAGGAGCACTTGTAAAATTCAGTCTGTAGCCTCATTTTTGGTCGCCCCCTCTTGGATGAGACTTTCTGGAGCATGTGTTGACCTGCAGGTCGCTCTCCTACTGCCATGTGTCCAATTTTCTCTTTTTGGTTTAATTCCTAGTACCAACCAACTTATAAGTGTAGCGAGGGGCTTAAATGACTTTGAACTGAGCCTAGACACCCATTTACTGCTTAGATTCCAGTGCCGATTGGCCTGACCATCTCGTGGCGACCTGCCATTCTCGTCTGCGGGTGAAACTCTGGGCCGTCGGCCTTTTCACACTGGCCATACAATGTTTGGCCATTTGTGACTTCAAAAAGAGGGTCCCAAAAATTAAGTAAAGGTTGTAACCCAAAGGCCTCAAGGTAAAGCTGCAATACATTCGGTGACTGTAGCAGTTCACACTCTTCCATCCACTTTGCTTCCATAGGTGGATAGTTCCTGAACTTCACCAAATAGCGTCTTGCAACCTGTCCCTTAACTTTTCTTTCTTTTGGCTTGTGCTCCAAAAGACTCTGCTGAATCTTCAACTTTCTCTTCTCTTTCAGACTCTTGGGAAGTTTCAGGAGCTGCTTTTGCAAAGGACCTCTTTGCTCGTCTTTTCTTTGACGTACCCCCTTTCGCGTTGCCGTGAAACCCACTGTCTTCTCCCTTCAACAAGGTATGTACCAGTGTTGGCAACTTCCATAAGCTGAGTAAGGGTAGCCATTTTGTTCTTTGTACAATAATTTCTAAGCCCTTTAGGCAACCCACAACAATACTTCTCAATCTGCTCTGTCAGTGGCACAAACCTGTAGGAGGTTATTGAGAGAAACACTTTACACAACCTCCGATTGTACTCTTGTAGGCTCTTGTTAGTAGCCGCAGTGAGTTCGTGCCAATCCGTCATGTCGTCCACTGTGTGAGCGCATTGTCTTTCAAGAAAGTGGCAGCTTTCCTGACCTCAGAGGCCTCTGTAAAATTCCCTCCTGCATAAGCTGTATCAAACTGCTAGAGGAAAGTAACAGCCTTTGCCTTATCCAACCGCTGAAAGTGCCAAACTTTACAGCTGCACCACCTTCTTTGTAAGCTTGTGGCTTTTCCAGTGCCCCAAAATTGTCATAAGGAATTATCTGCAACATGGGCATTGTAGTAGGGGTCATCGGCATTCCTTGGCCATTGACATTCCGCATCGTAAGTGCCATATCTGGCTGCTGTCTAGAAAAACCAGCCATGCCAAAATTGCCCTGTGGCACCCCAAACTGGCCCTGATTGCTTTGAAAGCCTTGCTACATGCCGATATTACCATACATGGAGTTTGGCATCATGCCTTGCATACCCCCAAACACTGTTCTTGGCATATATTTCTGGTTTCCAGGCGCATAACCAGCCATATTTTGGAACACAGATCCACCCCCAAAATACTCAAGATGTACCGTGGGTGGTGGAAAAACCTGTTGCATAGCATGGAAATTAGTTCCCTATCCATTTAATGTAGCATGCGAACTCTAAAAGGTGGCGGGCTGAACTGGCAAAGCATGTGGAATAGGCGTGCTAACCACTTGTTCATGGACAAAAGGACTCCGCAACATGTGAGTGCTCCCCGCCCTGCTGGGACGCACAAGGGACCTGGGCTTGAGCCTCAATAGACTCTACTGCATGAGACGGTTGCCTTGTTTGCTGTGACACTGGCGACGCTTGCAGATATTCCATAAACCTAAGATTGTGCACGAACGAGAGAACACATTCACAGTAGCAACCAACTGTGTTTTGAACGGATCCTCGTCTAGTTGCCCAGTCATGATCTTGTGGAGCATTCAAATCAACAAAAGGTACAGACAAGGGTTGTTGTGAACTCTCGCCAACCTCGAACACTGGAGGAATAGCCTGTCTGTCTTGTGAAGAGGAACCCTGTTCTGTGGCGTCGTTTGTCTTGTCAGCCATAGTGTAATTCCGAGTTCCTCTTCTCTGTCTTCACTAAAAAACCAACCGAGGCTCACTTCTTAAGGAAAAAGTGATTCTATCCCGGCAATGGAACCATGAAACCGGCTCGTAGGGCGGTACTTTGGCTTTCACCCGAAACTTTACTTTACCTGAGGTTTAGGACACAAAGGAACTTAACGAATAAACCTGTGATTGGAATTCAACACTTCAAGACATTTCACGACTTTGTAGCTAGAGTGCTCCCAAGCAGACAACGACACCGTGTAGGCCCCAAAGACCGGCGCCCTTTTTGGTATTTCTTTATTCTTGTCAAACTTGAGAAAACCTGTAAACAAACTTCTACATAAACCTGTGATTGGAATTCAACACTTCAAGACATTTCACGACTTTGTAGCTAGAGTGCTCCCAAGCAGACAACGACACCCTGTAGGCCCCAAAGACCGGTGCCCTTTTTGGTATTTCTTTATTCTTGTCAAACTTGAGAAAACCTGTAAACAAACTTCTACAAGCTGTCCCACTTTTATCGGGCTGAAATTCCTCTACTCTACCCCGATTTCGGCAACATGACCTCGCCCTGAAGACCGGCGCCCTTTTTGGTATTTCTTTTTTCTTGTCAAACTTGAGAAAACCTGTAAACAAACTTCTACAAGCTGTCCCACTTTTATCGGGCTGAAATTCCTCTACTCTACCCTGATTTCGGCAACATAACCTCAGTAGAAGTTTCCACGAACAAAATCTCAAGTACACGGTGACTTTCCATGCACTTTAGAGCACTTTACAAAACCTGGCAAGAAATTACAGTACGCTGAATTCTCTGTTTTGCCTCCGCTTCGCGTGCCGATCACTTCTCTGTGGTTAGCCTTGGAGCTCTCGCACTTGTAGGGTCACTTGCCCCTTGAATAAGATGAGATTCCTCGTGGGAAATCTCTCTAAATTTTCCTGTACAAGCACCCAATGCTTTCCCGAGTCTCCCCTGGCAAATAAACGATCCGAGCGCTTTCACTTAACCCTCACCAAGCTGTCCAAACCTGTCCATGGCTGTAATTGCAGGTGTTTGACCCAATTTCGCGAACTTAATGGCACAAAAATGCCTGTAGGTCAAAAGTACATGTCAAAAGACACTTTCCATTGCGGTATGGAAGCTTTCCAGTGAGCTGCAAGTCAATTTCAGCATGCTGTTATTCCCTGTTTTGTTACTGTCAGGTGCCCAAAGCCCTGTTTAAGCATCACACGGCTTCCCGAGGCTCCCCTGACGATGTCCCGTAGTTTAGGTGCAAAACCCTAAGCCTGCAGTAAAACACAACAGGCTGTCATTTTCTGTTTTGGATCGTTTTTGGTGGAGCAAATGCCTCTACGCGTGTGTCAGACGCTCCCGCACGCAATGGGACAGTTCCCTTGTAAATTGAACGAGTTTTCATGCGACAAAACTCTTCGTTTTCGCATTCCTTTGCGATGGAACTTTGCGTACGTGAAGGGGATTAGCAATTAGCTAATCCGGTTCCTGTACAAAAGGCTCTTGCCTTGGAACGTGCATAAAACCCATGAATTGAACATGGTCATCTGAGAAGCCCAACTGGTGGGGCATTACCATATGTGCAAAAGGGGGGAGAGAGATGAGCGAGAGCAAATCATCGTGCTGCATGAGACAAGGGAGAAGGCAAGCTTTCCATTAAAGCTGT
Source organism: Adiantum capillus-veneris (assembly GCF_014529385.1). Lineage (NCBI taxonomy): Eukaryota > Viridiplantae > Streptophyta > Polypodiopsida > Polypodiales > Pteridaceae > Adiantum > Adiantum capillus-veneris. The sequence continues at coordinate 153,982,017 of NC_140933.1, forward strand.
GATCACTTGCACACACTACTCACACACACACAGTGAGGAGCACTTGTAAAAATCAGCCTCCAGCCTCATTTTTGGGCGCCCCCTCTTGGATGAGACCTTCTGGAGCATGTGTTGACCTGCAGGTTGTTCTCCTACTGTCATGTGTTGTGTTTGCTCCTTTTGGTTTAATTCTTAGTACCAACTAACCTTTAAGTGTAGCGAGGGGCCTAAATGACTTTGAACTGAGCCTAGACACCCTTTTACTACTTGGATTCCAGTGCCGATTGGCACGAGTATCTCGTGACGACTTGCCCTTCCCGTCTACAGGTGAAACTCTGGGCCGTTTGCCGTTTCACATTGGCCATACAATGTCCGGCCATTTGCAGCTTCAAAAAGAGGGTCCCAAAAATTAAAGAAAAATCATCGGAAAGAAACCAACAACTAAGGTTAGCAGTTGCCACGTCCTCGTGACAGACGACCTCTTAAATAAAAGATAGTGCCCTTTTGCGAAAATTTTTAATAAACTGTATATAATATGGCAGTGATCATCTTGGTTCTTTATGCTGTCTGGTTCTCAATGGTTAAAGCTTGATGATTGGGTATCTCGGGTTCAATTAAAAACTAGAGGAACCGCCTTCGCTATCTATTGAGGATCATTTAGTGTAATTCATTACTGGTTTTTTCAAAAAACATAGGAGAAAGATTATATTGACTTGTAACCTCCCCTTGGAAACTAGATACTTTCTGCCTTTTAACAGTATATAGAGTTTGCCTCTAAACTTTTGATTCACTCTACCTCGAGGGTGTTTAGATTGACTTTTTTGATACACTCACGCCCTTGGGGGTAATACTTGGGATGGTTGGCTAGTTTTGGTCTTCATAGGTTGTGGTACTAAAGGATTTCGATCTGGTAGCTCGGATTATAACTTCGAGTTGGGACTTTGGCGTGTACTGATCTTTTGAATATTACCGGTCTCCCTTGCCTGCTGATACAAATAGGCATTATGGGTTTTGTTTCCGAGCTATGACTGACTGCTTTGATCATAGGTAATTACTAGTAATTTTGGCTTAGATTTTACTGATGGTTGGAGCATACCTTTTTAGTTGATCCTAGGAATCTAAACTCTGATATCTTTGCTTAATTCTGACCCTTTGCTACTAGGAATCTCGACTAATTCTCTAACTAGGTCTGGTCTTTCTTTTTTTGGGGATTTTGCAGACCATGGCTAGTGCTTGGTTTGTCTCTTACCTTAGTTACATTGGTGTAAATACCAGATCAAATGGGTCTTACTTTCACCCTTTACTTTTGCATTTTAGATGTTTTGCAAGGTTTTTTGACTTTTCTGAAGTGGTGGAGGTCTGATCAGTTTATGGCATGCTTAAGGATTCAAAAGTTTGTGCAGCGACACGCACAAGCGCGCGCGCGCGCACACACACACACACACACACACACACACACACACACATGCGTCGGTACTTTCCATCAATGTGGATCATCCCAGTTGTATAGCAGTTTGATTCAATTGTCTTACACTCGCAAAGACCATTATGTATTCCCTTTGGTCAGCCGGTCAGGCTACCAGAGCTTTTTATTGAGAGAGAGAGAGAGAGAGAGAGAGAGAGAGAGAGAGAGAGAGAGAGAGAGAGAGATTAATGGTCCGTGTCTGCATTTGTTGACAGTATGAATCTTGTTGTCAACTTTTTCTCAACGAAGCATCAAACACTGACAAAAGGCTGCCCCGCTCTGCCACTTCAGATGCATGTCAAGGTTGGCCCCTGTGATGACCTTCCTTGCTACACATTTCCACATTCAGAGTTGTCTGACTCTGATCGTTCTGAAAGTGAGTCAGATGAAGATTTGCCTGAAGTTCAATGCAAGGGAACCATCATAAACACAAGTGTTGCACCGGTTGTCTCTTCTCTGTGGTCTGCTGCATACAATGAAGATTCGCCTGCTGTCCAAAATAAGGGAGACACGAGTGTGGTAGATGTCTCTCCTCTGCAGTGTTCCACATATGATGAAGATTTGTTTGCTGTCCAAGCCCAAAATAAGGGAAACACAAGTGCTGTGTTGGATGTGTCTAATTCGCGTCCTCTTGAAGATGAAGCCTTGCTGGCTTCCCAAAGCAATGCTGAGGCTGCATTCAGGAACTCAGGCATTGTGTGGGATGTCTCTCCTTTACGGTCTCTCTCCGGAGATGATGCTCACACCGTCTTCAGGGAGGTGTCACCAAGGACGCCCCCTGCATGTTGGACGCTGCCTGCAGTCTCAGCTGAGAAAGACAACGATTCCAGCAAAAAGCTTTCTGTTCCTACCTTGGATGCCATCTCACCAAGGACGTCACCTGCATGTTGGACGCTGCCTGCAGTCTCGGCTGAGAAAGACAATGATTCCAGCAAAAAGATTTCTACTTCTATCTGGGATAACTCTCAGTTTACTCCATTATGGACTCCTTCTCCTCTACCTGTTGAAGAGGATGGTGTAGGGAGCGTAAGAAATGCTGATGCCTTGCCTTTCAAGCTTATGCAGATGAACAGCTCGTTCGGCCTCTCCCCCTTATCATGCTTCCCTGTTTCAAAACCCACAGGTGTCTCTGTCAAGGCTGGTTTACTGCAGGCAATGGCTGGGGGTAGCTGCAATGCAGTGGAGATTATTGACCTTACAGATTCACCTGCTTATGAATCATATCAAATAAAGAGATTTACCTATGTGTAGACATTCATCTGCTTATGAATCATATCAAATAAAGAGATTTACCTATGTGTAGACATTCTTCTATACATTTTTTACAAACCTCAGCTCTTCACCTTCTTACAAACCATAGGCAATAAAGATATACACTTCTCATGTAAATTTCTAACATGAATGCTAAGTAAGAAGAGCTTGATCCATTCATTCTCCTTGTTAGGGCCCATAATCTGCTACTGTGCTCTTTATTGGTTTGTTCGACTGTTTGGGTGGCATCAAAGGCACTGTTTCTGTTATGTAGGACAATGACATGCAGGGATTTTGGGCAAAGGGCAAGGAAAATCTTGTTATTCAAGAATTGTTTCTTCAAGGTGGAGCGACGATCGTGCCAGGCTGAAGTTTAAACCTCCTTCAAGAGCATTTGAGCAGACTGGGGACAGCATTCCATAGCTGTTTGGCCAATTCAATTGTTAAACAGCCTTTGGCGAGTAAGATTATTCGCCTTTATACTTCAAATCTGTTCAGTTTCCTTTGTTGAGAAGGTGGTTCAGAAAATGATATTTATGTTCGGAGCCCTTGGCTAGTAAGATTATTTGCCTTTATACTTCAAATTTGTACAGTTTCCCAGAAGTTGGCTTAGAAAAAGGTCATTGTGGTAGGGAGCTTTACAAGATGCGTGGTAAGATACAGAAAAGTCATAGAGTTGTCATGCCCCTTCGCTCATAGATGCTTTGGAAAGCAAATGGGTTGCCTCCTTGATCTTGTACATTGGCAGAGAATCTAATTGCAATGATTGCAGTTAATCACTTGTCAATTGCATCTTTCCTCTAATTATGTATCTGGCAATAGCCCAAACATAAGGGAGTCATTAATTGAAAGTCAAATCATGATTCGATATTGTTTTGTAAGCTACCAATGCATTGGTAGATCAGCCATAGTAATATGATGGAATTGGAATTAAATGATACTAGTTTGTGAATGAAAGGACAGGGTGAAGAGAAAGGGGGTTGGGGGGGGGAGAGCTCAAATCTTGTTTATAAATATTTAAAATTTTTACTCTCGACAGTCAGGTAAATTCACTAAAATTCTAAGTGTGTGACATTGCAGTGAATCTAAGATTTCTTGAGTGCCACAACAAGAAAAGGTGATGGCTTTAGTTTTCTCTCAAGTAGACTTACTATAGGCATGCATCCATTGAAGCTGCTCAAGAGAGAAGTGCAAGTCCGTAGTGAGTAGGGCTTCCTAGCCATAGCTTCTGTAAATAGACCACACTTGGCATACACTCCCATAATATCCCAAGCATGGTGTTTCTTCCAAGAGTCCCTCAGTAACAATCTCATTATGAATTTGTCCACCCACATCAAGTTCTTGCATAGTGCTTTATACATTCAAGATGCAATTAGAGGTGTGCTCTATACATTGGACATATATGTCACTTTGCATCCAATGAAAAGAACCCACAGCTCAGACGTGAAGCTCCTTGTCCACCCATCTTTCAATATCCTTATATTACATATGTCATCCATGTCAAATTCTTCCATAGTACCATATTCCTTCTAGATGCAAGCTTACGGGAGAAGCCCTCACTTTTCTTTTCCATACCCATGCTTCCTCAATTGGATGTTGATCCCTACCACCCTTTAGTGTACATCATGTCAATCAAAGCAATGCCAAGTATGATACATCCAAGAGCCTCCAACTAACACTTTGATCATGAATTAGTTTACCCATCTTGCATAATGGCACATCTTGCAGTGCAAGTATAGGTGATTGCACCATTGGAAAGAAACCCTACTCAAAAGGGGCAATGAGAGAGGTAAACAAAACGATGGTCAACACATACATTGGTTGGTAAGCCAACTTGTTTTAATGTTATGAAGCATTACATGGTTGAAACATCCATACGACATATTAAAGCGAAGTAGTAGAGGAAGGGAAAGTGTTTTCAATTTTCATCCAATTTAAGTTGGAAGGGAATTTAGAAAGTGTGGTTGTCAACTTTCATCCAATTCCACCCGTCCTCAAGCTTTGGTGATAGATTGATTAGCCAAGCCAAGCATGCACATACACACATAGATGCATTTGCACATATAGACCAAACTCTAAAGACATACTTAGCAATATAACATGGAAACTTGTTGTCTTCTTGTAGTCATTGTACAAAAGCAAAGTCTATGAAGGAGTACGAGCGGAAGGGCGACGCGAGAGAGAGTGCGAGAAGAAGGGCATGACGATATGGTGAACTCGCTCTACTGTAATGTGTAGAGCATAGTGAGTTCTTATTAGGTTTTTACAAAAGAATATGTGTACATACCTGGCGGCCCGCCCACTTACCTGGGCGACCACATTGGGCTTTATACCCCAACAACCTCCCACTTAAAGTCCAATGTGGTACTTTAAGTGTGAGAGAAGCTACTATACAAGCTAATATACAAGAGATGTAGAGAAGTGATGTACTACCCTACACCTAACTGCTTGCGAAAATGCGCAAAGCTCTCTGAGGGAAGTCCTTTTGTAAGTAGATCAACAGGATTTTTTGTGGTGTGAACTTTGACAAGCTGAAGTTGCTTATCCTCGAGCATTTCCCTGATGAAATGATACTTCACATCCACATGCTTTGTCTTTGAGTGATAAACTGGATTGCGAGCCAATTGTATAGCACTTTGACTATCACAATATAACATAGGCATCTCTTCTTTGATTCCCAGATCTGTTACTAGTCGATAAAGCCAAATTGATTCTTTGCATGCCTCTGATGCTGCAACATATTCAGTCTCTGTAGTAGACTGAGTAACACAATCTTGTAATCTAGAACGCCATGATACTGCTCCACCAGCAATTGTAAAGACATACCCTGACGTAGACCTTCGGCTGTCTAAGTCACCTGCATAATATGAGTCTGTAAAACCCTTTACACTTAGCTCCTGACTCCCATAGCATATACGCATACTCTTTGTAGCTTTCAGGTATCTCAATATTCCTTTCACTGCCTCCCAATGTTTCTTGCCTGGGTTTGACATGTATTGACTTACTACTCCCACTGCAAATGCAATGTCTGGGCGAGTAGCAAGCATTGCATACATCAAACTACCCACTGCAGACGCATATGGAATCTTATCCATTTCAGTCTGTTCTTCCTCAGACACAGGACAATCTTGTTTGCTAAGTTTCACATATGGTGGCAATGGAACACTCAATGCCTTTCCCTTCTCCATATCGAAACGTTGCAAAACCTTGTCAATATACTCTGTTTGAGATAACCAAATCAACTTCTTTGATCTGTCTCTCTCAATGCGCATACCAAGTATATGACTTGCCTCACCCATGTCTTTCATGTCAAACGATTTTGCCATCTTTGACTTCAAAGCTGAAATTTCTTCCAAGTGCTTGCCAGCAATCAACATGTCATCCACATACAAAATAAGGATCAGCCAACTGCTATCCTTAGCCTTCTTTGTATCTAGACAGTGATCGAACTCACTACGTTTGTAGCCTTGAGAAAGCATAAACTTGTGGAATTTATGGTACCATGCCCTCGGTGATTGTTTTAAGCCATAAAGACTCTTTAACAACTGGCATACCCAATCTTCCTTGCCTTTCTCAACAAACCCTTCTAGCTGCTGCATGTAAATTTCCACATCTAAATCACCATGCAAGAATGCTGTCTTGACATCCATTTGGTGCAACACAAAATCTAATATGGCAACCAATGCAAGAAAGCATCTCAATGTAGTCATCTTGACCACCGGAGAGAAGACTTCCTCAAAGTCAATGCCTTGTTCTTGCTTAAAGCCCTTGGCAACAAGCCTTGCTTTGTACTTTGACTGACTATCATGAGCGGTGATCTTATACCTGTAAACCCATTTACAGGGTAGAGCCTTTTTGCCCCGTGGTAATTTAACTAGCTTCCATGTCTGGTTTTTATGTAGAGATGTCATCTCGGATTGCATGGCCAATTGCCAATTCCCGGAGTCCTTCATTTGCACTGCTTCCTTGTAACATGAAGGCTCATTGCAATCAGTCAACATGACATAGTTCATAGATGGAACAAACCTATCAAGAGGTCGCGTGACACGTCCAGATCTATGCACAATAGGTGGCTCAGGCTCAGCCACAACCTGTGGTTCCACTCTATCCTATCCTTGCTCCTCTTGAGCCCTGGCATTTTGTCTTGCACGTGCAGGTCCATCTTCTTGGAAGACAACTCTTCTAATCTCCTCAACCCTCTCTGGTTTAGAATGATATTTAGATTCATTAAAGTGAACATCATTGCTGCGGATAAACTTTCTAGATTCGGGATCCCAAAGTCTGTACCCCATCTCACCAGAATTACCATAGCCTAGAAAGATGCACTTTCTACTCTTTGGCTCAAGTTTGTTCCTAAATTCCTTTGGAACGTGAGTATATGCCTCACAGCCAAAGACTCTGAGATGCTTGTATGAGGGCACCTTGCCTGACCATACCATCTCTGGCACTGAATCCTTCTGCAAAACCTTGCTAGGAGATCTATTTACAAGATGAACAGCTGTTGATATAGCTTCAGCCCAAAACCCATTTGGCAGCTGTGCATTAGACAACATACTTCTGACAACATACTTCTGACCTTCTCTTGTATGGTCCTATTCATCCTCTCAGCAACACCATTTTGAGGAGGATTGCAAGGAGCAGTAAGTTCACGTTTTATACCTTTTGACTCACAAAAGTCCTGAAAGGCCTTTGAAACATACTCTCCACCATTGTCAGTGCGTAAGCATTTAAGCTTCTTGCCACTCTGAGTCTCCACAAGTGTCACAAACGTTTTGAAAACACTAAATGCTTCATCCTTGTGCTTGAGAAAGTAAACCTATACTTTCCTCGAGTAATCATCTATAAATGTCATAAAGTAAGAAGCTCCCCCTAGAGATAGGTTAAGCATAGTTCCACACAAATCACTATGAACAAGTGCCAACTGTGTATCTCTTCTATTGCTTCTATGCTTATGTGGCTGCTGTGTTTGCTTACCATACAGACAATGTTCACAGAATTCAAAATCATTAAATGAAAAGCCAGGCAAATAACCAGAACGAGACAAGATTTCCATTCCCTTCTTGGACATATGTCCTAACCGGCTATGCCACAAAGAAACGTTCGGCTGCTCGGTTACATTGATTACATTTTTAGAGACATTTGATACATAAATCATGTAAAGTCCTCCAGAATTTACTCCATGTGCTACTGTCATAGAACCCTTGGATATCTTCCACATGTTCTGTCCAAAAGTGGTGACGTAGCCAGCATCATCAAGTAAACCTGTGCTGATCAAGCTCTTTGTAATTGCGGGAACATGTCTCACGTTCTTCATCGTGAAAGAAGAGCCATTCAGAAACTTCAATTGAACATCTCCAACACCTAAGATCTCACATGTCTGCCCATTGCCTAGCCGAACATGATCTTTAGTGGTCACATAAGAGGTAAACCACTCCTTGTTTGGAGACACATGAAGTGATGCCCCTGAGTCTATAATCCAGTCACTCAGTGCATTTCCATCAGATGCTGTAAGAAGAGCTGAGTCCATTGTATTCTTCAAGAAGTAGATGTCTCCTGACACTAGACTGTCATCCTCTGCAACAGTGTTTGTCACATTTATTTCTTGAATCTTCACTGAGGACGTGTTCTTCTCACCATGGTCTTCAGCTTTCTCTTTGCCTTTTTCTGCTTTCCATTCTCTGCAGTCTCTTTTCATGTGACCCTTCTTGCCACAATGGTAGCATTCTATGTCACTCTTGCCTTTAGCACTGCGGGACTTGCTACGAGACTGATTCCTCTTTCCACCTTTGTACTTTTCTTTGGTCCTTCCCCTGACAACTAAGGCTGTTCCTTTGCCTTTGTCCATTGTCTTTCTATTGGTTTCTTCAGTAAGCAGACTTCCTTCTACACCTGCTATGTTCAATCCATATGGAGGTGCAAAATTACTGAAAGCTGTGCGAAAAAGTGTCCCAACTTTTCGGCAATGTGATCAACAGGAACATAGCTCTAACAGGTTCATCAAACTTGACACCTTGAGCTGACAACTGACTATAGATTGTGTTGAATTCATTCAGATGATTGGACATAGGTGTCCCTTCTTTCGTCTTCAAGTCAACAAGCTTCTTAAGCCAGTATACCTGTGAAGCTGCACTCTGCTTCTCATTAAGATCACTCAGCTTTAAACATGCTTGATAAGCCGACATCTCATCTGCTACATTGAAGTAAACGCTTTCTGCCAAAGTCAGCATAATGGTAGAAAGTGCCAATTCATCCATTTCGCTCCATTCATCTTCGTCCATATCTTCTGGTTTTATCCCCTTGAGCTTTATAGGTTTTATCTGCTTCTTTTGTACCAACACGTGCCAAATCTGCTGCTTCCAAAATGGGAAATTGGTTCCATCCAGCTTCTTGATATTGTAAAGAGCAGTGTCCTGTGATCCAGCCATAGCTACGCTTCACAGTAGTTTACTTTCCTGGGAAAAATTCGGCAGAGCTTCCCCTGTAAAATGACCTCTGAACCAATATCAACCTGTCAAATGAACCAAGAAAGCTTCAGATTTTGCATAAATTTTGGCAGAGTCTCCTTTGTAAAATGGCTCTGGTGTACTAAAAAACAGACCAAAAAACAACTCAAAAACATTGTCTCTCTGACACTGTAAGCTGTGGGTAAACCTGTCTTGCACCTGTACTGTCTCTGACTGTCCTGTCACTGTCCTGTAAGCATAGACTGCGACAATGCCTCAACGGCAGTAAAGCAAAGATGCAATCCCAACTGTCTAACTCACAGTCAATACATCCTAGCTGCCTATCTAAGGGTGCTTGAGGGATCGCTCCAAGACTTGTATCACCGAAAGGATCTCAACATTCGAGAATCCCCCATCTCAATAAAACCTCACTCGACCCTCAACAAAGGCTGCAGTAAATCTGACAGTACATAGACTTCCCACAAAGTCATACATCCACAAATTTCCCACTGTATGCTGTAACCGTTGCGGCGGTTGTTTGCTGCGTGACTCACAGCCAGCAAACCCTCAACAGACATACATCATCTCTGACAATACATCCCATGTGGAAGTACCTGCAATGTCAGGATGAAATCTGGAATATCAAGCAGCAAACACAAGCTACCTGATGAACTAGTGGATGTCGCTTACAGTCTCTGTGTAGATGCGCCCGTGTTGTATGTGACACGCCTCCAAGAACTGTGAGCCGTCCTTCGATGTGTAGACAGCCACAAATCAACACTCTCGGAGTGTCGATATCCTTAGCACCTGCAGTCGTAGGCCGAAAACCCCAAATTTGCAGAGTCGGATCTGCACCCGCTGAGACCACGTAGTCGAAAATGGCCTGCGCAGAACTTTGTCGAAGCCGAACGGTGACCGAGATGACCTTAGAATGAAATTCTGTCAACACCAATTCCTTTGGGACCTCCCACGAGATTTGGGGCCGTGTCTTCGCTTGTCGAATTTCACTCCAATCTGAGTTGGTGACTCTAGCCTCCTGCAGTGCTGCCCCGAGCCTCGATCTGAGCTCTGATACCAGTTGAAGGAGTACGAGCGGAAGTGCGACGCGAGAGAGAGTGTGAGAAGAAGGGCACGACGATATGGTGAACTCGCTCTACTGTAATGTGTAGAGCATAGTGAGTTCTTATTAGGTTTTTACAAAAGAATATGTGTACATACCTGGCGGCCCGCCCACTTACCTGGGCGACCACATTGGGCTTTATACCCCAACAGTCTAAACCCCAACTACCATAGTATTTCAAGCTCTAAGTGTGTGTTAGATATGGGGGAATGTAGGTGTGTGTGTGTGTGTGTGTGTGTGTGTGTGTGTGTGAGAGAGAGAGAGAGAGAGAGAGAAAGAAGTTTGAGATAGAGTTCACAATGGTACAATCCACTCTTCACAAGAGAAATATTCAACTAAATTAAACAATATGGGTCGAAGCATGTATAGGTGGTTCCACTTTTTGCACCTTTTGCTGGTACCACCCCAGAAGGAGGAAACTATCATGTTGCATGCAAAGGTATTTTTTGAAAAGGATGCAAAATCTAGGTGTATCTGCATGCGGGTTATCATGGCATGGCGTGGGGTCCCCATTTTTCAAAAACCTCATTAAGAACTGATGTGGCCCCACCTGACACCTACGCGCGAAGCTAGCCTGCTTTCCTCTTCTCCACCCTTCTCACAAAAGCTAGCATGCTCTCCTCTTCTCCACCCTTCTCACAGAAGCTGCCGTGCCCTCCTCTATGTAGGAAACTCTTACAATTCTAAATTGTTGTGAACTTTTAGGTGCTTAGACCACTTTAAAGTGCCTGGACATCACTTGAGAGATCAGAGCGCTTAAAAGTGATTAGAGTACTTTAAAGTGCTAGAACCACTACCAAGTGCATGAGAAGTGACAACGCTTATAAAACTTCGAGACACTTTATACCACTTAAAAGTGCTTAAAAATCCTTGTAAGTACTTGGTAGTGTTTAAAAGTGCTTGTAAGTACCTGGTAATGCTTTAAAGTGCTCTAGAGTGTTTCAAAGTGCCTCAAAGTACTTGGAGTGCTTCCTAACATTGAAGTGTTGTAAAGTACTATAGTGTGCACTTGAAACAGTTTTGAAGTATAGGAAAACATTCCGTGGCACTTGGAAACACTCTGAAGTGCTTGAAAGTTTTTGAAAGTGATAATTCTTGATAGACCACTTTGAAGTACTAGAAAGCATTTCCTAGCACTCCAAAACATTCTGAAGTGCTTGAAAGTTTTTGAAATTGCTTCATTGTGCTTCCAAGTGCGTTGGATAATGCTTGATAAACATTCAAGATTCATGGTTGGTTGTCTAATTTTTAATTTTGTTTTTCATTTTGTATAGACAACCGTTTATGATATGGAGAAGATGCTACGTGAGGTTAGAAGGCAAGCCTCCTTCATGAAGGAGATCTACAAATTCCTTAAAAGAGAGGGCAGGGCCCTTCTAGTGCCCACTCCACATTCCAAGTCTACCTCAAGTGCTGAAACAGTTATAATTGGTGGAAATTGTGTTGCTTGTGGACAAGTGCTATCGGATAACCGAGGTTTTTTTATCTGCCATGTGTCCACAAGTACCATCCCTTCTGCATTTTTGTTGTTTGTGCAGCCGTGCCCAAGTGTGTTGTACTAGAGTGTCAATGGGAGATACTTGTTATAACAAGATGATGGGCCCTTGGGAATGTGTATGAGGAGCTTGTTGGTAAGCTGGCGATTTCATAGAACAGGAATCATGCTACTTTGTTATGTATATTAAATGTGTGCTATGTTTCAAGTGAGCCAGTGGTGGCTGACAAGGGATGTGACCCAGGCGCTTCCACGTTGTTCACGTATGATGTGGACAAGCTCTTTGACCTGGACACCATGGTGAGGAAGCACAAGAACTTTGACAGAGAGATTCTCGAGGAGACACCTTGTTCTGTAAGCAATGAAAATAATGTTGGCTTTGTCTACTTGTTATCCTCCTATCTCTGGTTCATGGTCAGTGTTCATTACCTTACTATTGCAAACTTACATTACCTTACCTCCTATCCTCCTAACTTGCCTTACTATTATAAACCCAAGCACTGATATTGGTAAGGACGACCAAGATGCTGCGTTATTGGATCCAGAAATGGATGCAACCCTGCAATTTGTTCAGGGGAGCTGCAGAAGAAAAGAAAGAAGGAGGTGGAATGTGGGCTTGTCCGCGACCCCAAGAAAGGTATTACCATACTTTCCCCCAAACCAGAGCATGAAAGAAGCTAAAGCTTCTTGCAGCTTTGTATTTTCTTTTTTTTTTAATGCTATCGTACTATCTCCTAACATTATAACATATCAGTGTTTTCTCTTAGATTTTGTTCATGTGTTCTATATTGAAAATTCATGCTACTGGCTCAACATGCCCACCACCCACTGGTGAGGTACAACACATTGATCGCAAAGCTCCTCCTCGCACCATCACTCACTTCAATCTCAATAGAGATTTGACAGTCATTGTTGACTTCAACAATGTACTTGCATCTGTCCATGATAAGCGTACAACAACACTGCGCTCGGATGTATCAATGATGTCATTTTCCAAACGAACATGGGATGAGAACATTACCTACCGCTTATGGCAAGACGCAAAGATTTTCTTAGTTGCATTGAGTCAGGTAGCAGAGGTGTTTCTGTGGACCTCTCGCACTCAACAAAAGTTGGAACATGCTATTAACAAGTGCCCGACTCAGGCCAAGTGTTGCTTGAGTGGCTGGCTCTGTCAGAAAAGCTGCCATGTTAGCAGTTAGTTTTTTGAGAACTCCCCAAAGCCAATGTTCTTGATCCTTCTTGCAACAAAATGAGAGGCAGTGGGAGAATTTCTTGAAACAGTATGTAGCTGAATTTGTGTTACAATGGGCTGAGAGTGGTGACAGATGAAAAACCGTCAGTGAGTGTCCATTTGATGCCAGGAAGAAGCCTCTTGCACAATGGAATTGGGATTTGTACATAATAAGGTACGGTCACAAAAAACATTTACCTCTCTGTCCCTCCCAAAGGTGCCCCCTGCCAAAAGCCTCATACAAGCGCCCAAAGATGGAAAATTTACATAGTCTTCGTGTTAACATCTGTTTATACCAAATATAATGAATCCAGACTAATACAACAATGCTTTCATGTTGGTGTCCACTTTATTCTTATCGTGAGTGCGCGGTAAAGTGGTAGTGTGTTTGTTATTAGTGGTGATAACTGATGTCAAGTGGTGGTAAAGTGCTTGAAATGTGCCGTCAAGTAAAGGTTATTCGTGGTGAAGTTCTGGAAAGTGCCATCACGGAGTCATGTGTTTTGGTGAAGTAGGTCCTATAAAGTGCTGTAAAGTGATGCTAATTGGTGGTAAATTGCTCTAGATGTGCTTTCAAGTGGTGCTTAGTGGTGGTAAAGTGCTGAAAGTCTACTATCAAGTAGTGCTTATTGGTAGTGAGGTCCTGGAAAGTGCTATCAAAGAGTGTTGTGTTTTGATGAAGTGAAGGAAAAGTAGTGCTCAGTGGTGGTGAGGTCTTGTAAACTGTTGTCAAGTGGTGCTTTTGTGGTGGTAAAGTCTTAGAAATGTGTTGTCAAGCAGTGCTTATTGGTGGTGAAGTGCTGGAAAGTGCTATCAAGGAGTTATGTGTTTTAGTGAAGTAGGTCTTGTAAAGTGGTGCTAATTGGTGGTAAAGTGCTCTAAATGTGCTTTCAAGTGGTGCTAAGTGGTGGTAAAGTGCTGAAAGTATGATGTCAAGTAGTGCTTATTGGTAGACTGAAGTGCAGGGAAGTGCTATCAAAGAGTGTTGTGTTTTGGTGAAGTGAAGAAAAAGTAGTGCTCAATGGTGGTGAGGTTCTATAAATTGTTGTCAAGTGGTGCTTTTGTGGTGGTAAAGTGTTAGAAATGTGTTGTCAAGCAATGCTAATTGGTGGTGAAGTGCTGGAAAGTGCTATCAAGGAGTTATGAGTTTTAGTGAAGTAGGTCTTGTAAAGTGTTGTAAAGTGGTGCTAATTGGTGGTAAAGTGCTCTAAATGTGCTTTCAAGCGGTGCTAAGTGGTGGTAAAGTGCTGAAAGTATGCTGTCAAGTAGTGCTTATTGGTAGTGAAGTGTTGGAAAGTGCTATCAAGGAGTGTTGTGTTTTGGTGAAGTGAAATGAAATTATGCTATCAAGTGGTGCTTATAGGTGCTGAAGTGCTAGAAAGTGCTATCAAGGAACTGTCAAAGTAGTGCTTTTGTGGTGGTGAAGTCTTGAAAAAATGCTATATTTGGTTAAATTACTCCTATTGATTGAGTACAAACTATGGGCAAACTTTGAATGATCACATAGATAGAACTTACAAGCTCTCCTCTGGGGGCATGATATTATAAATGTGTTCAAATACATCATTTGACATATCATATACATTAGGCTCACCTTCCCTCGGGCACATTGGAAAACTGATGCATTGCACCAGGTGGGAGTAGATAAGAGCAATGGGCTTGTTGTCCAAAAGGATACGTGTATCATCTCGCCCATTTACCTTGTCATAGAATAGTCCCTCAACGACAAATGAATCTTTCTTAATACGGTTGTGCCATTCATCCTTTTGAGAGTTTATGGTCAAGCACCTTGTATCAATTGTATTTGGAAGTACTCCCACCCCTCCACGTACTCTTTGTTTGCACATCTCCTCCATTGACCTTTGATGCATGCCTGGCAAAAGCAAGACAATAGTCTGCGCCTTAGCCCATGCATATATATTTGATTGTAGCCATTATCAAAGTGAAAGGATCAAGAATCTTGAATGCACATGCAATCCACGTTGTGTCTTTGTGGACATCACCAAGCTTGACCTCCCAAAATAAACGATCAACTTTCTTGCATGTCTGTGGACATTCTTTTATGAGGGTTGCATTGATGAATGCAACAACGCTTGAAACGTTATGAAGAATCCGTCCGTTAGATTTTAACTTCTCATGTGTGAGAGCTCTTTTGAGCATTGCACCAGCCCCACGTGTTCACCCTTACCGTGGCCAAAAGCAAAGGAATTGTGCATCATCTTGATACCGGTCATATTGAAAAATTGGGCTACAAACTAGAATGGCTGCCTTGCTTTGAATTGTGAAACAGTACCATCAGACCACACCCAGTGTCGCTTGACACTATAGCCTTGACTTTTTATCACTGATTGTGCAAAAGAAAAGAATACTGCGACTTAAAGTTGCAAACATCTTCTCCTAGTTTTTCACGGCATCGACCCAATTGTAGGTTACTTGAGCATATATCTTATTTAGTGCTTTATTACTTTTGAAGGTTTAGGGTTGATATCATGTTTGGTATGTTGCAAATATTTATCCATCGAACATGACGGATTGGCAACCAATTGAGAGCATAGTTGGGATTTTTGATGCTTTCCATGCATTTATTGGTGAGAAAATGTACCGAGAAAAACCACACAAGGAGTTTGCAGATAATGAAATATTTTTTCACGATATGTCATATTTGGAACCCAGAATATCCTCTAGCTGGGGCTGTGTAACTCCTTTGCCACTTCCATCCTTTGACAACAAGGATTGGTCTTTGCTATCTTCCCAAACTAGTGAAAGCTTCAAGCGAAGTGTTTGTAGATTTCTTCTTCGATGAGAAACCAGAACCATGTTCATTTGCAAGTCTGAGAGCTGTTTGGACTTTTTAGATGATAATTGGGATAGGAAACATCCGGAAGGCAAAATTTTTATTTTGCAAAGGAGTCCATAATTTGCAATTACATTATAAGCTCTCAAAATTTGATTTAGATATCATCTTCTTAGTGGGCAGCTTATTCCACTCGATTAAGATATAGAGTCTATCTCTGAGAACAAACCTTTAGCAATAGAGATCTACTTTTGACCGAGCCTACTTACTGTGATGGAGACAATGTCAAGTAAAACTCTTGCACAACTTAGGGTAGATCTTACATATGAAGACTTCCACTTCTGTCAGAAGTGTATGCATTCAGTCTCAACAATAGAAACGTACGTACGAAATGGATAAATTTTATTTGTCTTTAATGTAGTAAGATAAATATACTAACTCTTTCTTTTTTCTCAGATTCCAAGACACAAGGAGAAAGCAACATTGTGTAAGGAGTCTCAAGTACACTTCACTTGATTGCTTCCACCGGAAGCTAGGTCACATACATTGTGCACGCATTGAGTTTTAATGCCATGCCATCTAAGATGTACACTCCAAAATGACAAATAACAATACATTTTGTGCCGCTCAAACATTGTTTCCTTTAGGGAAAATTTGGACTCTCAAAGGGGCCCTGGAGGTTTGACTTTGCCTCTCTTGTCCAAAAGTGGGTAACCCGATGAAGTACATAAACGCTTTGTCAAAACCCTATCAACCAGCATATCATTGGAAAGATGTTACAAAGTAGGTTCTAAATCCCAAAACTCCGACAAGTTTAGAGTTGATTTATAGAAGTTACGGTCTTCCCGTTGAAGCTGAAATGTGGGGAGGGATTCCATTTATAAGACGGAGTTGTCATATCAAAAAATAGAATCTTCTAGAATATAAGGAATCTGATGGCATGCTATATATCAATGGATAGATCTCAATGAGTACATTCAACAAGTTTTGATTTCATTTTAAAAATTTACCATGCGCCTGTTTTGGACAAGAGAGAGAAAGTTAAAGTCCTTATAGGGTCCCTTTGAGACTCCAAATTTTTTCTAATGAAATTACTTTGTATTGTTTCAAAACTTTACACATTGAATTTTTTCTTTGAAAATGTGTACAAAAGGGTGATAATTACTGCTCCCTTCGCCTGATATTGCTCTCCTGTATCCTCCCCCGGTTGCTTCCACTGCTCCCTTGTCCTCTCCCTTGGTTGCTACCACTGCTCCCCTGCCTCTCCCTCGGTTGTTGCCCCTGCTCCCTCGGGGGATGCTAGTCTTAAGTTCCCTATCGTGTCACTCGAATGCGTGGGCCTCCTCCATGTATTTCCATACATCTTGCACCTATGAAGATTCCCTTTGTTCTCACCCTTGTTGCTGACGTGTAACCCAATCATCTACTTGTGTGGCGTCCGTATAATATTGATTGATTGCGTCTTGCATGTTTCAAATCTGGTTTTGAGTCTGTTGATACCGCTACGTCATTTACTCAATGCGGGCCTATTCGAACTCCTCAGCTCGGGCGCTTTTCTTTCTTGACCCGATGTGCAACAAAATTATAATATGTTGAATGGCCATTACAGAAAAATTTCGCACATCATAGGGGATGTAGTTATGCAGTTCAAGGTCTTGTAGATGTGTGATAATAAAAAAGTAAGTAAAGAAGTTAGTTCTTCTAATACAAACATTGCAACGATTCAAGCATTCAAATAACACACAGACTTACGTTTGGCACATCCAAAATTTGGCAAAGAAGGAGCATAGCATTTATACGCATCCGCCCGCCAAAGCTATATTCATCAATCTGCGTGGGCACGTTGACCCGTTGGTGCTGAGTGGAAGCACCTAGATCATGTTCTAACAAAATGTGCTCTACACAACATACAATTTTTTTGGCGGTACTACATACATAATCACTTGTTGCAATAAGACATTAAAAATATACACTATAAGAAAACGCATAAAGATTCGACTTACATCTTTACACGCCCATGGAATCCCCTGCTTTTCTCACAGTTTTCGTAATAGACAACCTTCTCTTCAATGCCAAATAAAACCAGGCTCCAATGTTCACTACACAGAAAAAAAAAAAAAACCCATCAAGTATTAGGAATAATAAGATCCTAAATCCAACATAGTTTTGCATACCAACACAAAACTCGCCTTTGTGGCACCTATATCCCAGGTAGCGAATAGTAACTCTATTCCCTTGTAGGGAAGGTCCATGCTGGAAATGGACGAAAATCAGATGGTAATTTTCTTTAGGCATTCAGATGGTTTTGGACATGGTCCAATGATGCAATATTGAGATAAATCTACTTGTTGATAGGTGCTTGTGTATGAAGATAGTTTCCTTAGAAGAGCAGGTTGCTCAAGGCAAGGGATTGTCAAAAGAGTACAAGGCAAGGATGCGGTGTTGTCTCACTACATCGGGCGTTTCAACCACAAAAAGGTACTTGACTCTATTATATGCAAAGCTTATGACCGATGGATGTTGTAATATTGTTTTGTAGATCATAATATACCACAAGGAATACTCCAATGACAATGCAAAGTTTCCACTTTTTGCAATGAAATTATTACAAGATTGTGTGGTGGGTATCCCATGCCACTAAATGCAGAAAAGGCTAATTGTGATAGAGAAATATTTTTCTCTACGTGTCTTTGGCATCGGGTATGGGTGCCAAGCACTCAGAGCCCACTATTTCATGTCCTACACAGCTCATGCTCTGGCGGCAGGAGTCAAAGACTCGAAGAGCTTAGACGTATACAACAAAAGGCTATTTTTGAGGGAAAGAGAACGCTTGATGCCCACGGGGATGCTGCCATCAAGAGAGGAAAGAGTTCGTATGAGGGGCTTGCACATTGAAGAGGCACACAGTGAGGAAGAAGGAGGTGCAATGAAGAGAATTAAAAGGATGAGATCACGTCCATCTTCTCCCACTTTGGACTTGTGATTGTCGCCACCTTGCACGGTGCTCCCCTGCATTTGAGTTTCCCCAAGACCTTTGCTGTAATGGAAATGGCCTATGAACTTTGAGAATAACGGAATTAAGAGATTTGAGTGAGCATTTTTGTAAGACTACCTTGAGAACATAGAGGGTGAACTTAATCGATGGTAGAAACATAAACATAGTACTTGATTAACTTGGCATGAATAATACTTTTACAAGAGAGAGAGAGAGAGTATTAGAGAACATGACAATAGTTGGAGGATTGAATTTACTTGGAGCCGCGTCCCCCTCCAAAAGGCGTTTGTATTATAGATTCTCTCATCGAGAGAGACTTGATACAATACAATCTTTGTGTTCCTTGTGACCTAGGTAATGCAATGAAGATGGAAATCTTCATGCATCACAAGCATACCATAAACTTTTCAAAAATCATTAACTATCCCAAGCCTCAGTCCCAAGGTCTCAAACACCTTCGAAGGTGGAGAGAGCTAGCGGGGAATGAGGGTAGGGAAGAGGAAGAAGAATCATCCGTAGGAGAAAGAAATAGTTCCTCACTTATCATCACTCTTATTGCTTAGCATAGCATAATAGCATAGAAATGAAGATGAAGAAGATGAGAGGCTTAGCAATTGAAGCATGGCTCTTGGTTGGATTTGCATTCCATAGCCAAGAGTGTTGGTGTAGGCTCTTCACTTCTCAACAAGCTTGGAGAAGGAGATGGAGCTATTGCACTTTGCACTCCACACAATGAGAGAATGTGTGTGTGTGTGTGTGGGAGAGTATATCCCCCTCTCATGCTTGGTCCACCTCTCTCTCTCTCTCTCTCTCTCTCTCTCTCTCTTCTATTATTTAATTATTTCATTTGGACATGTGTCCTCTTTTTCCTCTTTGAGAGAAAGA
Source organism: Adiantum capillus-veneris (assembly GCF_014529385.1). Taxonomy (NCBI): domain Eukaryota; kingdom Viridiplantae; phylum Streptophyta; class Polypodiopsida; order Polypodiales; family Pteridaceae; genus Adiantum; species Adiantum capillus-veneris. The sequence continues at coordinate 154,001,678 of NC_140933.1, forward strand.
ACTTAATTATTTATTTTTATGCATCTAAATTATCATTGGACCTCTTTAAAACCTATCCAATAGGATTCAAACACATCATGATAGCCACATATGGAGGATCATTTGAACATGCGTCTTTTATGCTTCTTAAGTCATTTGGTTTGAATTGAATACTTCAAGTACTTAGTCAATCAAGCATGGAAACCGTTGATGCATCTTGAGAGTTTATCTTTGAATTGAACACTTCAAGAACCTTAGTCATTTTAGGCATAAAAATCACCTCAAGCTTTGGGCAAGGTTCCCACAAACATTTTAAACACTTTAGTTAGCAAGCCGACAAGTACCTCATGCTTCGGTAGGGCTCCCAAAGGTCAGCCCTAGCCTAAGGTCAAATGACTTTTTAACACTAGTCTTTAATGAAGCTAACCCTAAGGTCTTTAAGCTCCATTAGGTAGCATTTCTCTTTAACATATCATCTCTCATTTGGACCCCTTTAACCTTGGCCCCATGTTGAGACAGATCCATAAGCACATGTCTATATTCTAACCCTTTTTCTTGTTTATTCTCCCACGTTAAATGATCAGTTTAATATGAGAAAATTATTTGTTGGTTAGATATAAAATTTTATGACATTACCTCTCTCTTGAAATCATAGTCGTCCTCGACTATGCGGTAGAAGAGATAAAGTCTTAGTCTATGTTTCTTAGCTGGTAGAGGATCCTTTTCACCCTGTGACATCATTCCAAAATGGATAACTAGTCCATTTGGTGCTTGGCAGATGTAGTTGCCGCAAGCATGTCTGCTCTTTAGTACAGTTTATACTCCCTGTAATGGAAATGGCCTATGAACTTTGAGAGTAGCGGAATTAGGAAAGTTGATGAAGCACCTTTGTGAGATTACTTTGTGAGCATAGCGGGTGAACTTAATTGATGGTAGCAACATAAACATGGTACTTAGTTAACTTGGCATGAACAATACTTTTGCACGAGAGAGAGTTTAGAGAACATGACAACAGTTGAGGACCGGATTCATACGAGGCTGGTCCCCCCTCCAATAGGCATTTGTATTATAGTTTCTCCCATCAAGAAAGACTTGGTACAATACAATCTTTGTGTTCCTTGTGATCTAGGTGATGCAATAAGATTGAAAGCTTCATGCATCACAAGCATAACATAAACTTTGTAGAAAGCATTAACTATCCCAAGCCTCAGTCCCAAGGCCTTAAACACTTTCGGAGGTGGAGAGAGCGAGCGGGGAATGAGGATAGGGAAGAGGAAGAAGAAACATTCCATAAGAGAAAGAAATAGTTTGAAAAGGACTATAGTATCTTTTTGCTAATTTATCATAATACTTTTGATGGCCCATAGGATTTTTGCCCGTCTTTTGCCTCAATCGAGCCTTGGGAAACTTAAGTAAGACCCAATCATTTTATTTGACTGTTAAGGCCCTTTTGTGCTTGTCAACATCAGCTTTTTGCCTTAGTTGAGAGATGGATATAGCCTCCTTAAGCTTTTTGCCTTTGTTGAGAGATGGATATAGCCTCCTTAAACTTTTGAAGATATTCTTGTAGGTCACGGCTATACTCATCAACATCGAAGATCTTCCCATGTAATTTAAGTAGCAAGGGACTTTTAGGTCTTTCCTCTATGATTTGAAAAGGTGCTTTTGAAGTATGGATAGTATTATTATATGCATACTCTACAAGATTTAAGTACTTTTCCCATTGTGAGCGTTGATCTACTTCTGTAACATAGGTCTTTAGTAGATCAAGAATCGTAAGATTGGCTATCTCACTTTGGCCATCCGTCTGTGGGTGATAGGCCAAAGAGAAATTCAATCTTGCACCTAGATTTTTGAAGAGACCTTTCCAGAAATTATTGGTCATTCTAGGATCTCTATCTGACATGATGGATGTTGGCAATCCATGTTGTTTGAAAATATGGGATATAAAGAGAGTTGCCATTTGGTGTGCCTTAATAGTCTTCTTGACAGGGATAAAGTGTGCTTGCTTGCTAAATCTGTCGTCCATATTCCCATGGATAGACTTGGATAATCCAAAGGTAAAATCCATGGATATACTCTCCCATGGTTAATTAGGGATTGGAAATGGCTGGAGTAATCCAGGTTGCTTCCCTCTATCATACTTGGCCTTTTGGCATACCACACATTTTGAAACATACTGTTGTATGTCCACTTTCATGGTAGGCCAATAAAAGTATGTCTCTAATCCTCAAAGAGTAGGTTGAATGCCTCTATGCCCTACATAGGGAGGAGCATGGGATTCATACATGAATTTCTCACGAAGGAAGTGGGTAACACATAGCCTATTTCCATGGAGAAGATAACCATCCTGCAAGGTGAATGGTTCCTCTTTCTTCCTTAAAGCAAGGGATGACATTATGTCTTTAAATTCAAGGTCAGTAGCATACTCATCTATCATAGAAGATAGATGATTGTGAGTTGCTATTGACACAGCATTAACTTTTGGTCGTCGTGAAAGTGCATCAGCCACTTGATTGTGCTTACCAGCAATGTGAGCAATGTGGAAATTAAATTGCGAAAGAAAATTTTCCCACCTCATTTGTTTGTTGGAAAGCTTTGTTTGTGTCATGAAGTACTTGAGACTTTGATGGTCTGTTCGTAAAATGAATGGAGTCCCCAATAAATAGTGCTTCCATGTGTCTAGGACATGTAGAACAGCTAACAGCTCTTTTTCATAAATGCCTAAGACCCGTTCATCAGTATTGAGCCTTCGGCTCTCATATGCTATGGCATGCCGTTCTTGAAGCAATACTGCTCCAAGGCAATCACCACAAGCATCAGATTGGACCTCAAATGGTTTTGAGAGACGCGGAAGCATAAGGACTGGTTGGGACATAAGATTCTCTTTGAGCTTGTCAAGAGCACTTTGCTCCTTAGCAATCCATAAATACTTGACGTTTTTCTTTGCTAAGTCATGTAATGGTCCTGCTATTTGAGAGAATTTTGTTATGAAGCGTCTATAGTATGCACACATACCAATAAAGCTTCTTAGCCCATGTAGATTCCTTGGATTAGGCCATGCTTTTATTACCTCCAACTTTGATGGATCCATACGGATACCATCTTGAGAGATATTATGACCTAAGTATTGAATCTCTTGAAGGAAAAATCCGCTTTTCTTTTGATTGAGAAAAAGCTTATTCTCCCTTAATGCTTGAAAAATCACTTGGAGATGTTGCTTGTGTTCCTCCAAGGAATTGGAGTAGATGATGATATCATCAAAGAACACTCTAGTGAATTTGCGGTAGGGTCTAAAAGTTTTCTCCAATTAATCGATTGAATGTCTTGGAGATGTTGCTTGTGTTCCTCCAAGGAATTGGAGTAGATGATGATATCATCAAAGAACACTCCAGTGAATTGGCGGTAGGGTCTAAAAGTTTTCTCCATTAATCGATTGAATGTAGCTGGTGCATTAATCAAGCCAAAGGGCATGAGGGTGGAAGCATGTTAGCGTGTCACTGAATATGTTGTCCTGGACAGTGCTAGTTACTTCTGCTTGTTAGCATATACTGAAAACGGATGAGCAAGTCCTTTGAATTTCAAATGTTCCATAAAAAAATCATTTTCCCTTCTCATGTGCTTCTGTTTTCAATTACTGAAGATGACGTGGGGACTCTCTCTCTCTCTCTCTCTCTCTCTCTCTCTCTCTCTCTCTCTCTCTCTCTCTCTCTCTCTCTCTCTCTCTCTCTCTCTCTCTCTCCCCCCCCCCTAGCGCATACTAACATCGTCTCCCTCAGCCCCCCCTGGGGAAAGGGCTGCCCTGGGGAAGGCGTTAAGCTTGAGCCTAGCCCCCCTCAATAGCCTCACGAAGCTCTGTGGCAAAGCTCTGCCCCATCCCCACGAAGCAAAGCGGTTCCATCCCCTGCGACGGCCTCAGTCCTGGTCTCGGCCCTAGCCCCACGAAGTACAGCAGGCCGCAGCGCCCTCAAGGAGATACCCGACAAGGGAGGCGTCTGCAGGTCACGATACAGTAAAAAAAAGCTTTTTCAGAGGTTGTTGAAGCTTTAAGCATTCACAAAGGCTTTTTCGGCACTTGTTTTTGGCCTCAGCCCTGCGAAGTACAGCAGGTTGTGGTGCCCTCCAGAAGATACTCGGCAGGGGACAGGTCTGCAGGTCACGACACAGTTAAAGTCTTTTCAAAGTTTTGAAGTTCAAAACTTTTTCAAAGTGTGAAGCCTTGAGCATTCTCAAAGGCTTTTCCCTCTGGAATTTGCGAGTCAGTGGTTGGTTCCCTTCGATCTCCTCAAGCACAGGGATGGCTACTCCAAAGACCCCTGCCAACCCTTGCCAACCCCTGCCAAAACAAGACCGAGTTTTGCAACAGTGTTGGCAGCCCCTAGCAAACTTGATCGCATCATGCAGTTGCAAGAAACTCTTGATCGAGTCTTGGAGGAAAACTTTGAACTCAAATCTCACCTGAGCAAATTAGAAGAACAATTCAATTCTATGGCTGACCTCACCAGCGACAAGGTAAAGGAGGTAGAGGCAAAGGTTAGCCAAGTTCACTCAACAACCATCGCCCAAGTAAAGACGTGTGTAACAAAGGAAATCTCCGAACAAAAATCTCAAGAAGATAATGCCCTCAAGGTACGCATCAGTGGGCTCCCCTTGCAGTGGTGCACTATTGAGGACACCCTTGAAGAGGCAATCATCAAACTCAACAACATTATTGAGCCAGTCAACATCAAGTCAGAGAATGTTGATGGGATCAATGATACACATCGTCATGTGTGTCCCGAGCATTGTGTCCTTACCTTCAAGAACAAAGAGGAGCGGGTGAAGTTTCTACGTCAATCTCGCCTTCTCAAAGAAACCAAGCTTTGGATTTCAGAAGAATTGACCATGAATCAACTCAAGAGTAAAGCGAGAGAGCTTAAGAAGGTGCATGAAGCGCGTAAGCAAGGCAAATGGGCAGTCTATCGAGGTGGCAAAGCGATCATCCAAGAATTTTGAAATCCCAAACCAGCTCTCCCCCCAGCCGACCCTTAGGTTTTTGTTTGTTTTCTCCTTTTTTCCTACCCTACCCTCTTGATGGACCCTCAGTCCTTAACTGATATGTATCAGCCCACACTGAGAATGAATCGTTGTAATGTTTGTGTTTTTGGTCCCATAGGTCATATATGACCTCCGTAACTAGTATGCTCAATTGCATGAGTGACACTTGGTTCTATGTACCTTTTCCTCCCCATCCTCTTTCGACAAACATCCTTCTTGTTCGGTGAAACGTGAGTCTCCACTTTCCAAAATGTGTTGACCAATTCCTTAATTTCATATGTGATAGGGCTATGACGGTGTTGCTTGTGACATGCAACCAATGAAAACAATCAACCATCAACATCAGGATTTGCCTGTCGTGATCTCGCCTTGTGCAAGGTGCGACGATTGACATTGAGGACCCTGGAAATTTTTGCAATAGGCATGTTTTCCTTTGAATTCAACATCATTTGCAATACTGCATTCTTCAGAAACAACTCCTCATTGGAACCTGGCTGCTTGATGGTAGCCAGTGTGCTGCGGACATTGGAGACAATTGCGGTCTGTACAGCAACCTCCTCCTCAAAAGACTCATCATGGATCGCCCGATCATGCGGATGTTGAGCAACAAGATTCCAGATTTCCCACTTTGCTTCTGTACTAAACCTTCAGACCTACTCTTGAAAGTTGTCACAATGTCGGAGGAGATTTTCATTTTCTCCTCATCGTTGAGGGCATGATGTTGTCGCTCGAATTTCATTTGTTTCTGCTCCCATTGTTTCCTCTTTCTTACTCTCTCATATTCCCTGATTATAGAAAGAGCTGGATCTTGGGAGTTGTAATTCATTGCCTGTAGTGGCTCTCTTTTGATTTTTCCTGAGAACTGTAGACGTGCATAATATGTTACTTACTCAAAATCACTTAAATGTATAGCTGTCAACACTTGATGTTGTAATACACACATGCTATGAACAAATGCCCTCACAAAACTATAGATGTGACCAACAAAACGAATGACTTCATTTGGAGTGGGTGGGCTACACATAAGATTTGCTTACCATCACATTACAGTACGGCTCCATTTCCAGCATTGGAGCTAGTGGCAATAATGTTGGCTGCTGGTCCTCCATTTATGTAGGTCTATGTCAGAACGAGATAAAGAGCTCAGCTTTGACAAAACTGATCTCTCAGGCAAGATTCGTGGGGCAAGGAACGAAAGAGAGAGAGAGAGAGAGAGAGAGAGAGAGAGAGAGAGAGAGAGAGAGAGAGAGAGAGAGAGAGAGAGAGAGAGAGAGAGAGATTGGATAATCGTCCACGGAGGTCATAGATGACCTATGGGACCAAAAACATACCTAGTATGCTCAATTGCATGAGGATGGGGAGGAAAAGGATGTTTCTCGAAAGAGGATGGGGAGGAAAAGATACACATGCTGTGCGAATACCATGTGCAAATGTCTTTTTTGAAGGACACATTGAACCACATGCGCTCTCGTGCTTTTGGGTTGCATAGAGCAGGTTGTGGCTGTATATGCAGTATTTGTGCCCTAGGTGAGAACATTAGCAAGGGTTGCTTGGCTTCACATTACACGTTCAAAGGTGTCCCACATATGTGGGAGTCTATTCTCTGTCCAAAGCCCACAGATGCAGTTTTCCATAGAAGGGAATGCCTAATGGGAGAGTGTTTGACATGTGGAGTGAATAGGTTGGAATTATGTTGCTTGGAGACAGCAAAGCCAGGTAATAGTAATAATGTGAAAGTATTTGCATATGTACAAGCTCAAGACAAGCATGGAAATAGTAACAAAAGAAAAGATCTTTTGCACAAAGAAATGCAGTGATGGGAGTTTCTTCAGCTCTTGAATACCAAGTTGAAGCTCTTTATCCTCATAACTATGTGGCTCGATGGCAAGGACAACAATTCAAGGATTGCCTTCGTCGGTTTTCGGACGATGTCGTTGTGTCAGTTGTTGATTTTGCAGAGAATTATGCCTTCAAGGAAAAAAATGAGATTCAGTCAATGCATTGGCACTCTAGTCAAGTAACCATTTTTGTACACATAACATACTACCGCAGGGCAGGGGAGGTAGTCAAAACCATCCACTTCTTCATATCAGATGACAAGGTGCATGACATGTTGTTCGTGCAACACTGCTTCATGCTACACCGTGACTGGTTACAACAAGAGGGTGTCACTCCTAAGCAACATTGGGTGTGGTCTGATGGTGCGGCCTCACAGTTCAAGGGAGCCAGGCCTTTTTACTTCGTTGCAAGATATGGTGGACTCATAGAGATTGGATGAGCTGGTTCTTCTTTGGATCAAGGCAAGGCAAGGAGAGCATTATGGTGCAAGAGCACTTGTGAAAAGAACCTTGACCCATGAACAGCTAAAACCTAATGGAGCTATTTTGTGGTGTGCAGCTGATGTGGTTGCTTATTGCTAAGCTAATCTGTCTCGCAGGGAGCACCTTCACACTATCCTTCAAAAGAAAGGGAATGTGCCCATGTGTTCTAGGAGGTGAAAGAGGGGAAGTGAACAGGGAGGTGAAGCGGAATTGTGCCGCTGTGGAAAAAACTCGCTCTCTGCATGCTTTTTGTAGTCACAACCCTGGGGATCCAACTGCCCTTGCAACAAGAGCCTTGGCATGCTTCTGTGATGCATGTATGCACGGAAGATGGAATCGTTGCATCAATAAAGCTCACATGCAGCCTTGGGATTATCATACTCTATTGCCATTACTTGATGAGGCTATGTCATATTCTGAGCCGGAAGATGAAGCAGCCGCCTAAGATGACTTCACATACGAAGGTCATTAGTATGTGTTGAGTAGCTCTTTATGTGAGGGCACAAATTTGTTGTAAATCCATATGCTTCGACCAACATCGAGGATGTGGATTTCTACCTGGTCAAGTGTGTTGCAGCAAAGGAGAAGGTGGAGAAGGGGTACCTCGATGAGTGGGGCAATGCAATTGATAGAGGCTCATATGTTGTGCAAGGTCTATATTACAAGCAATTGGATGCATACACCTTCAAGCTGGACCACAAGCAACCCATTGTCCATGTACTTTCACATCTGGTATGATCTATCAAAATACCCATGGAGCACATCCCAAGGAGACGACAGGTGTACACAATCAACCCAAAAAGCTATGAAGCAATCTATAATAGCATGCCCTTCAGCTTTTAAGTTGTAATCATTGCATCTTCAATATACTTCTTTCTCGGAGATAATGCAGTTTTATCAAAAACTTGGGTATCTTGTGTCTCTTGTGTGCTTTGTGTATACATGGCTTTGGTGTCTATCACACAGAGGGGTCTCAGTTTAAGAGGGATCATTTTTATAACCTGTCTCATTAAACATAGAGGAACTAAGCTCATTAAGAAAATGTAGAACTCTAGATAGGTGATCAAGCAAGTTCAAAGTCCGCCTCCTTTGGTCTCTTACAAAAGTTACGCTTTTAACATCAGGACTCCATATTGTTTGGGCAGGTAGCTCACAAATATAAATGGAAACTGTAAAAGAAGGCACACCCAGCTTATAAGAAAGGCATCAGGGTTTGGAAAGATGTGTACAAAGAAGGCCAGTGGCTTGCACAGTATGATAATAAGAAGGTACGCCAATTGTGTTCTGTGGGTATGCTAGTTAGCATAAATGGTATGCTAATTAGCATACTATTAATGCTAGTTAGCAGACACAATGTTCTAATTAGCATACCTTTTGCTGGTTTTCAAGGAGAAGAGATGGAAGCTTCCTATATACTGTGTATGCTAATGCTAATTAGCATATTGTTTATGCTGATTAGCATAAACTTGTATATGCTAGTTAGCATAAACAGTATCCTAATTAGCATAACTTTGCTGGTTTTCAAGGAGAAGAGATGGCAGCTTTCTGCATATTGTGTATGTTGATTAGTATACTATGTTGTGAGTGGAATGCTAATTAGCATACTGTTTATGCCAACTGGCATAAACAATATGCTAATTAGCATACCCTTGCTGGTTTAGGGAAGAAGAGATGGCAGCTTTCTGTATATTGATTATGCTAATTAGCATACCTTTGCTAGTTTCAAGTAGAAGAGATGGCAGCTTTCAGCTCACTGTGTATTCTAATTAGCATACCTTTGCTGGTTTTAAGGAGAAGAGATGACAACTTTCTGTATACTGTGTGGTATAATTAGCATGCTACGCTTGAGTGAAAGTTGGCACAAACAAAAATGCACAGTATGCTAATTGAAGGTATGCTACTTAGCATACTATGTAAGCTAATAAGCATATTGTTTTTGCTAGTTGGCATAAAAAATATGCTAATAAGAATATATTTGATGGTTTCAAGGAGAAGAGATGACAGGTCTTTGCATCTTGTGTATGCTAATTAGCATACTATTTATGCCAATTCGCATTCTGTGGATATGCTAATTAGCATAATTAATTGGCATATATAGTATGCTAATTAGCATAGGTTCGCTAGTTTCAAGGAGAAGGGATGGCAGCTTTGTGTATACAGTGTATGCTAATTAACATACTATACTGAGTGGAAGCTAGCACAAAAAAAAATGTACAGTATGCCAATTGAAGGTATGCTAATTAACATACTGTCTATGCCAGTAGGCATACATAGTATGCTAATTAGCATATCATGTATGTATGATGGTTTCAAGAAGGGATGGCAGCTTTCTATATATTGTGTATGCTAATTAGCATACTATGCTGTGAGTGGAAGTTAGCAAAAACAAAAATCCACAGTATGCTAATTAGCATATTGTTTATGCCAGTTGGCATAGACAATATGCTGATTAGAATATCATTGCTGGTTTCAAGGAGAAAACATGGCAGCTTCCTGTATACTGTATATGCTAATTAGCATACTATGGTATGCTGTGAGTGGAATTTAGCACAAACAAAAATGCTCATTATGCTAATTAGAATGTATTCTAATTAGCTACTGTGAGTATGCTATTAGCATACATGGTATGCTAATTCGCATACTGTTTTGACTGTGTTAGCATAAACAGTCTGCTAACTAGCATAAGCATTATGCTAATTAGCATACCTTTGCTGATTTCCAACGAGAATGTATACAAATTAAATGTTTACAAGACGCAACAGTACACATAGTATTGTCTTCAAAAAAAGAATAGTACAGGATCTGATCATTACTTACTGAAGTGAATGTTAGAATAGTTACAAACATTGGAAAGGCAATTTACAAATTTCCCTCATAATGTTACAAAATTGCAGAGAGCCTCCTACTCTGGATAAGATCGTGGTTTAGCGCGCTTGTACACTCGCTTTTGCCCAGTGTCCGTTTGCTTCTTTGTTTGCTGAGATTTTGGGTCTTGCTCTCTTTCTTCTTCTTGCTGAGCTTTTGGTTCTTGCAACTCTCTTTCTTCTTCTTCTTGCTGTTGCTTCTCTAATTTTTCCCTCTGTAGCCTCTCTTCTTCATCATCTTCCCTTTGTCTCCTACGCATGGCTTCATTACGTTGGGCCTCATTGCGCCGGTGCATTTCTAATTTCAGCTTCCTGATCACTTGTTGTGAAAAAAAATATGGGACAATATGAAACGCATTTTCAGCTGTATACGTTGCACAAGCATCTGATTGCAGGCATAGGAACAACCAGCTGCTCAAAGTATCTATCAGGAAGTTTTACCGTTGTTCTTTGGTCTGGTCCTCTATCTTAGGAGTAACAAGTCAACTTCCTTCAAGATTTTGGCACACTTTGTACATACTATCGTCAATAATTAGACTATTTTGGGGTCCAAAGTTGCAGTTCTTCCAAAACAATCTCAAATCCTTCAAGAATACAGGCTTATTATATATCTGCCAAGGATGGCCACTACAATGACTTTGTGTAAAAACACCTCTCAGCTTAGCCCAATGCTCTTTGATTATTGTTTCTAATATTGCATTCACTTTAGGTGCCATGCTCCATATATACACATGGAAAAATCGGAGGCACCAATCCAAAAATTTGTGGTTGTTTGTGTGTCAAAATACATACCTCCTATCTTGCACATTGTACTTTATAATTTTCCCTGCATGTTTAGGGGGAATGCACCGTGCATTGGCTCTACAACTTGAACAAGCAAGCCATTTAAATCAAGAACCAAAGCACGTCCCTCGTCTGGCAATGGCTTTGGCACGCATATTGGGTCTGGTAGTGCATACTACTCCAACAAAAATAACTTCCCCCGAGGGAGGAACATAATTGAAGTACTCATTAATTTTTGTTAAGTGTTTAAGATAGCTAGCCATGTGCTTCTCAATCTTGGCTTTTTCTTTTTGTAGTTGTCTAGCCTTGGCAATACACCGCTTTCATATGGTTTTGCATGCAATGTCAAATCATGCAAGGCAACTAACTACAATTTATCTTGCCTTGTGACACAGAAATGGAATCGAATAAAGACATCATAAAGGACAAGCAAAAACTACTGAACTGACATTGCACAGTAAAATAATATTGAGAAGAGTTTTTCCATTATAAATATCTAGAGAGATACATGCCACAGGGTGTGGAGCTTGCTAACACTACATAACTTGGACACAAAAGGGAACAGATTCATCATAATTTCTTGCAGGCACGTGAGCGAATGCCTTTCTTTTCACCTCTACTACGTTCTTTTATGTCATCCAGGGTGCTCGGAGGGGCAACACATTTCTCGTCCCCAGGTTCTTTGAGAATCTGTTCCAGGCCACCTTTTCTCTTTAATTTCACTTTGTTTACAAAACCCTATAGGGGGCTGTCATCACCGGCGTCTTGCGCAGTCAGCCCACTGTAAGTCCTAAAACCTTCCTCTTGAGCACTCCTACCTTCCTCTTGTACACTCCTAACTGTTTCCTCTGAGACACTTGTTTGATCATTTGTAGGGGGATTGGGTTTGGGATGAGTAATCATGATAAATTTTTCGTCATCATTATCTGTTTCTTTACCATCTGTAGTAGCAGCCTCGTGCGCTATCGCATGTTGTGGCATTACATCTGCCCTTTCATGATGTCTATCCAGCTCATCAGATTCATCATTACAGAGCTTCTCTTCTTTCGTTTGATTGACAGGTGTCTTGTCAGGTTCGCATCCAACATCATTGATACTTGTGTATTCCATTCACTCGTTAATTTTCATTGATACCATTATGATTGCTTGTATGCATAGTGTGACAAGTAGCATTCCATGTATGGTAGGCATCTATATCCTCTAGACATTCATATTGTCTATGCTAACTATGCTAACTAGTATACAAAGTGTGCTAACCACCATGATCAATATGCTAACTAGCATACAAAATATGCTAACAAGGAAGTGTGAATATAGTGTGTATGCTAACTAGCAGAGAATGTATGCTAATTATAATTAGCATACATAAAATGTTAATAGGCAAAATTGTGTGTATGCTAATGGTATGGTTATTACTGATGGTGTGCATGCTATGTATGCTAGCATAGATGGTATGCTAACTAGAGGATAAGTTATTCTAATAAACATAACGTCTCTGCTAATTAGCATACTATCTTTGTTGGTTAGCATATTGCGCATGCTAACTAAAATACACATTACGATAACTAGCAAAGAGGTATGCTAACTAGCATACAAATTATGCTAGCTAGCTCAAAATGTATGCTAACTAGCATAGAGGTAGGCTAACAAGCATACACATTATGCTAGCTAGCAAAGAAGGTATGCTAACTAAACTTTGAATGCTTGTTAGATTGCACCAAATGCTAGCTAGCATACAAGGTATGCTAGTTAGCATACTGAGTATGCTAATTATCATACCTTTTTTTATAGTTATCACATACTTGCATGCTAGCCATCATACACAATGTTCTAATTAGCATAAAAAGTATGCTAATTAGCATATTATATATGCTAATTAGCATACCTTATAAACTAGTTAGCACACATGGCTATACACAATGTTCTAATTAGCGTACTTTTTATGCTAATTAGAACATTGTGTATGATGGTTAGCATGCAAGTATGACAACTGTAAAAAAAGGTATGCTTATGCATGCTAATTAGCATACCTTTTTTTTAATTAGCATACTTGCATGCTAGCCACCATACACAGTGTTCTAATTAACGTAAAAAGCATGCTAATTAACATATTAAATATGCTAATTAATATACCCTGTATGTTAGTTAGAACACTGTGTGTGCTAACTAACATACAGGGTATGCTACTTAGCATACCTTGTTTGCTAGTTAGCACACTGTGCACTAACTAGCTTATTTAACGTGTTGATTAGCATACTTTGTGTCTAATTGGGAAACTCTCTATGCTAGTTAGCATGAATAGTTTGTTAACTAACATAGAAGGTATGCTTATTAGCATACACAGTATTCTAACTAGCATACCAAAAATGCCAACTAGTATTCACAATATGCTTACCACCATGACAATGTATGCTAGCTATATCTCATAGTATGCTAACTAGCATAACTAGGTTTGACAACTACCGTACACAAGATGCTAGACACCATACCCACTAAGCTAACTAGCATAACTAGGTTTGACAACTACCATACACAATATGCTAGACACCATACCCACTAATCTAACTAGCATACCTTCTATGCTAACTAGCATACACAGGCTAGTGTAGGAATCAAGGTTGGATAACTCTTCCTTAACATTATCTTACCAGTATGATTGGAGGTCCTTGCCCTGTGACCTTGCCACACCATTCAACTGGTATCCTCTACTGGCAGGTGGAAACTCTACATTCGGTCCCCAGGGAGCATGCAATAACAAAGCAGATTAGGTGATAGGTATGCTCACATGGCATTTTGACCATTGCACTGATTTCGTGTACTTCTAGTGGCAGACCACAACCAATACACATGTTGCTTGTTGTCCCATCGCGTACCCCTCCTATACACTCTATAAAAGTGTCCGTAGCTATCTTGCATAGGGCAGTGGGGATGAAGGAGCCTTGTATCATCCTACTTATCTACATGAGCAGCTGCAATTGACTATCGCAGGCGTGCACTTTTGCTTCCTGCACCTCCACATTAATCTACAAACCAATCAAAATAGATGCATGGTAAGTACATAGGATAGTTGTACACATATTCAAAACATAAGTTTCAATCACAAGAACCATCGGCACTTACATGAAGACAGGTTGTGTCAATATCAACCGCAGTGGGGGTGTCTTCACTGTGAGGAAACCCCAAAACATCTAGTGTCTTCTTCAGTGTCTCGATCTTTACCTTGAGCTCTATTTCTCTCCTTGCACCCACACTGTCAGTGAGGCCTAAACACCGCAATTCATTCTCAACATCATGAAGCTTATGTCTCATAGCAAGTACTACAGGGCTGACCATATCATGGCTTGCTTTCAGAATCCTTGCAGCTTCAAGCTCCTGACCCGCATTCTTAAGCTGCTGTTTAGCATCTTGCAGTCGATTTTTCAGATGGTCATTTGCACTCATGATGTGCTACAAATCAGAGAGCCCGAAATATGACAGGCTTGCTGTCACTTTGTGAGAGCTGTTAATAGAGAGGGGTGTTGCCCTGGCAGTAGAAACAACGTTCGGAGCTACTTGGCCAGCGCAATCGTCCTTTGTTTCCACGGAGCCCTCCTCTATTTTTTTGACTTGAGGGGTGGGTATTACGCACCCTCCACTTTTCAACATGGGCATCGTAGTATCCATTTTCTCGAAGGTCCTGCAAATGCTGGACAACAAACTCAGTCCAAGTGAATTGCATGATTGAGCCACTTGCAATTGCCACCGGACTGAATTTTTTTACAAAACCCTTCGCAAAACCCGAATTAATTTCCATGTTGGTGGGGGCCTTCTGGTACACCCTATAGTGAAGCTGAAGTACTTGGTCGTACATGTCGCTATGAATGCTATTGCATGTGAAGTGATATTTTCTGCGACCCTTCGCCTCTCTGAATACACTGAACCACTTCAAATCTGTAATTTTCTCCCACTTCACCAATTTGGGGTCGACAATGTCCATGGAGAGGCCATGGACAACATTAAACTCTTCTGCTGTTATAAAAACCTTTTCTTGTAGTGGGATGTTCATCTTGGGAGCTTTCCATTGTCCTGCACACCACACAGGATTATAAGATTGAAACCTTACAGAACCCCACTAGAATAGGGCTGTCAAGTAATTTCTTCACAGGCAATTGCGCGGACTCTCCTTAGATGAAATCATCTAAGCATGCACCTTGAATGCCTAAGGCAATGCACAAGCACCTGATCAGTGTGAGAGAATCCACAACTAGATTGCATCCAGGGGCTACTGCAAAAACAAGCATATGAGCTGAATGCATAGTCCTTTGTGTTGATTGCAGCATATGCTTAACAACACAATTTTCTCATGGGTGAGAGGATTCACTAACAGATTAGTAGTCAAGGCATGCTGGAGAAATGTGTCATGCTTTGCTTGATTTACAACTTCCAAATGTGGCCCCCTCATTGAAGAGAGAGAGAGAGAGAGAGAGAGAGAGAGAGAGAGAGAGAGAGAGAGAGAGAGAGATTATCGTCCACGGAGGTCATATATGACCTATGGGACCAAAAACACAACATTACAACGATTCTTCTCAGTGTGGGCTGATACATATCAGTTAAGGACTGAGGGTCCATCAAGAGGGTAGGGTAGTAAAAAGGAGAAAACAAACAAAAACCTAAGGGTCGGCTGGGGGAAGAGCTGGTTTGGGATTTCCGAATTCCTGGATGATCGCTTTGCCACCTCGATAGACTGCCCATTTTCCTTGCTTACGCGCTTCATGCACCTTCTTAAGCTCGCTCGCTTTACGCTTGAGTTGATTCATGGTCAACTCTTTTGCAATCCAAAGCTTGGTTTCTTTGAGAAGGTGGGATTGACGTAGAAACTTCACCCTCTCCTCTTCGGTCTTGAAGGTAAGGACACAATGCTCAGGACGCACATGACGATGTGTATCATTGATCCAAGCGACATCCTCTGACTTGATGTTGACTGGCTCAATAATGTTGTTAAGTTTGATGATTGCCTCTTCAAGGGTGTCCTCAATAGTGCACCATTGCAAAGGGAGCCCACCGATGTGTACCTTGAGGGCATTATCTTCTTGAGATTTTTGTTCGGAGATTTCCTTTGTTACACACGTCTTGACTTGGGCGATGGTTGTTGAGTGAACTTGGCTAACCTTTGCCTCAACCTCCTTTACCTTGTCGGTGGTGAGGTCAGCCATAGACTTGAATTGTTCTTCTAATTTTCTCAGGCGAGATTTGAGTTCAAAGTTTTCCTCCAAGACTCTATCAAGAGTTGCTTGCAACTGCGTGATGTGATCAAGTTTGCTAGGGGCTGCCAGCACTGTTGCAAAGCTCGGTCTTGCTTTGGCGGGGGTCTTTGGAGTAGCCATCCCTGTGCTTGAGGGGATAAAGGGAACCAACCACTGACTCACGAATTCGAGAGGGAAAAGCCTTTGATAATGCTCAAGGCTTCACACTTTGAAAAAGTTATGAACTTCAAAACTTTGAGAAGGCTTTAACTGTGTCGTGACCTGCAAAAGGGCATCACGACCTGTTGTACTTCGCATGGCCGAGGCCAAAAACCAGTGCCGAAAAAGGCCTCTGTAATGATCAAGGCTTCAACAACCTTTGAAAAGGTTTTTTATTGAGTGTATCATGACCTGTAGACGCTTCCCCTGTCGAAAAGCAGCAGCGTAGAGTGGAAGCTCGGCCTTGCAAGGGTGCGCAATGCTGCAAATGTGCTCGGCCCTGCAAGGGTGCACAATGTTGGAGTCTCTCCCTGTCGGTGGGTGCCACAACCCGCTATATTCAAAGGGTTGAGGCCGTCGTAGGGCTGGCGCAGAGCTTGGCACAGATCTTCGTTGGCTGTTGAGGGGCTAGGCTAAAGCTTAACGCCTCCCCCAGGGCAGCCCTTCGCCCAGGGGGGGCTGAGGGAGAAGATGTTGGTGTGTGCTAGGGTTACGAGAGAGAGAGAGAGAGAGAGAGAGAGAGAGAGAGAGAGAGAGAGAGAGAGAGAGAGAGAGAGAGAGAGAGAGAGAGAGAGAGAGAGAGAGAGAGAGAGAGAGAGAGAGAGAGAGAGAGAGAGAGAGAGAGAGAGAGAGAGAGAGAGAGAACCCGAGTCCTGCTTCCCCTTCCCTTCATGCATGTACTTTGACATTGGGATCATTGGGAACTAGAAGCATTCAATCTTTTCCAGGGTAGAGGAGAAGCAACAGAACCTTTGCCCCTCAACTTCCTCCTCGGTGGAGTACTGTCAAGATTGCTATCAGAGGTAGCTGGCTCTAGTGGTGAGATATCCTCCACTTGGGCTGACTGCTAGCCTCTGACTGCAGAGCTGCTTGCATCTCACACTCGCTTTCCTCCCTCTCTTTGACTTGTGGCCCCTGCGTTGTGCTTCCCTCCATGCTTCATGACTACACCACTATCTCAACGTAACGACTGAGCTTAACTATTAGAGATTTTAAAAATATTACGATTCATTTTTTTGAAGTCCAAGTATTACACTTTGTATAGTTCATGATGGTGGCCCACACACTTGAAAAAACATGACTGTCCTATCCATGTGTTATGCTTACAAGATTTGCTTGTTGGCATACGTTAACTAGCACAAAAAGCGCGACATGTTAACATGCTTTCACCCAATATTAGATATTCATAAATGCCAAATGCTGTACGAAACACGGTTTTTAGGATATCTTCCTTCACTATCCTTATTAGATGGTAGCCACTTTTCAGCTCAATCCTACTCAAGTAGGTAGAGCCTTGTAGCTTATCAAACAGATCTTCTACCCGAGGTACGGGAAACCTATTTTTGATAGTGATATGGTTTAGTGCGCGATAGTCCACACACATGCGGTATGTACCATCTTTCTTTTGCACTAAAAGGAGTGGAGAACAAAAGGGAGAGGAGCTAGGCCTCACCATCCCTTTGTCTACCAATTCTTGTACTTGCCTCATGATCTCCTCTTGTTGAGCTTGGGAAACTCGATAAGGAGGGTTTGTTAGGCGGTGAGCTTCCTGATAGGAGCTCAATCCGATGGTCATCATCCCCTCGTTTTGGAGGTAAGTCCATAGGGATATCATCGATGAACACATCATGGAATCCTTTTAGAAAGTTAGACAAGTCTAACTCTTCTTGATTCCTACCATTCACCTTTGATGAAACATTAGGACCTTTTAGGGACTCTTTGACAAAAATCATGTACCCAAAAACTGAGCTCTTCATTGATTTATCAAGGGCAAGAGTATTTACAAGTGGTATAGTACGACCAGACTCATTAGCATCTATATACATATTCTTTCCCCTGTAGTAGGTGAAGTAGATTCTCCTTTCAGGGAAATTCATGTTGGCAGCCATACGGTTGAACCATGGTGCCCCTAGGATAGCATCCTCATGTTGGAGCAAAGAGACAAAGAAGTCTTATTTGTCGACATAGCTTTGGACATGAAGCCTCAACTTCCCAATCAAGGGAGTAATAGAGGCTTGCTGTCCCTTGAAAGCGGCATTGGCAGTTACAGCATCTCCCATCTCAAAAGCTTGAATGCCCAACTTGGTGGCCAACTCCATTGATATGAAGTTGTGAATAGAACCACGGTCAAAGAAGATGAATGCATCATGCTCCCTTACCTTTCCCCAAGCATAGGAGAGAGGTGATCCTTGCAATGAGCATCCTCTTTTGGAGCTTTGACAGTGGAAGCTCTAGGAGTCTCATTGCAAGCATTTCTTTTGGGGCAAGAACTTTTCGCAAGGACATGGTTATCATTCTTTTCGCTTGAAACTTGTGATCCTTGCGAAAAGTTTCAAGCTCTTCAGGAGAGAGTTTATTTTTACCTTTGTAAACTCCTTTCTCCTTGGACCGATTGTTGTTGTTGTTGTTGGAATGGCCTTGGGAAGAATTTTGGGCATTAATTTTTCCCTTTGCATCACTTTTGTCTTTATTTTCCATGGGCTTGACATTCCGTCTAGCCCCTTGTTGGAAATTGATGCGCGAAGCAACCATGGTATGGTGGATTACTTCGCTGATAGAACCAGGCCTGAGAGTTCACATACTCGGCCATCTCTTAAGGTAATCCCGCACAGAATTGTTGTGTTTGCTTAGCAAAGTCTATCTTTTGAAAGACAGTAGCCTTGAGATGTAAATCCCAAAATTTGTCCACATATTTATGGATACACTCATGAGAGAGAAGCCTCAAAATCCGCCATTCTGTGAGCACTTTGTCCTTTGCATTGCTTTCAAGGAATTGATTGAGGATGAAAACTCGTAGAGTTTTCCATGTCTTTGGGGCTTTGCCGTTGCCTCGAAGGCTAGCCCACCATTGATGAGCCAATTTTTGGAAGTGCATAGCTACATGGAGTAGCTTGGAGGACTCCGTGAAGCCCTCGTCTCCAAAGGCCTCATCAAATTGTTGGATGAAGGCCAATACTTTTTCAGTAGCACCAAAGGTGCCATCATAGGTGAGAAAGAGATACTCTTTCCTCCCTCTTTGAACTTCTTTAGCTTTTGTGACCTTCACCATGCAGGGTAAGATTTGCGATGTCCTCCCCTCTTGTATTCTCTAGGAGAATAGCCATAGCTTTAGAGGAGGAAGGTGAAGAAGAAGGAGAAGAGGGTGACCCCTTTCTTGCCCTTTTCTTACTTTGTTTCCTCTCTTCCCTTTTGGAGTGAGGAGGAGAAGGACTATGGGTTAACCGTTTCCTCTTGAGAGGAGTTGGCGATCGTTTAGTCCGCCTTCTTCATGGAGCCACATCTTTGGAGCAATTTAGGGATTCATTATTTTCTTGATCATTGGATTCCTCCTCTCATATGGGAGAGAGTCTTCTTTTGGGGGTCTCATCAAGAGGCCTCCTAAGCTCTCTCTCCTCTTGGAGAGGAAAGGAAATTCCATAATCACGAAGTTGTTGAGTAACTTCCGCTTGCAAAGAGGGGTTGCCCATAGCTTGTTGCAACCTAGTGACAAGATAATCAACAAACATGGCGGCATCATCATTAGCACCTTCATGTTTAAAATCAAAGTTATAAATGTTCATTCTACTCTCTTGGTTACTGTCAGCCATGTTAATTAAACTTATGTGTTTACTTAGTGTATGCTTTGGCAATTCAAAACCTTAGTTGCTACTCCTCTTAGCCTTTGAAAATAGGCACTTAGGTATCTAAACCCACAGCTCGAATTGGTTAATTATAGAGAGTAGTGGAGTGAGTCTAACATAGCGAAGTTGCCGAGGGATAGCTCCTTTTAGACTTCTTATGGTTCAATAATGGTAAAGCAGTAGCCAAGTCTAAAAAGACTCCATTTTTAAGACCAAAGATCCAGAGGTGTTCACCATATCCCACATAGTGGGCTCAAAAAACCGATAATAGATCCCAGTCCCACTTACCCTAATATAATTAACAAAATGAACCATTAATAGGCTACTTAAGGACCTCTCTTCTCAAGGAAGAAAAGAGAAACCAAATGCTCTAATACCAATGTAATGGAAATGGCCTATGCACTTTGAGAGTAGCGGAATTAGGAAATTAGATGAAGCACTTTTGTGAGGTTACTTTGTGAGCATAGAGGGTGAACTTAATTGATGGTAGCAACATAAACATGGTACTTAGCTAACTTGGCATGAACAATACTTTTGCAAGAGAGAGAGTTTAGAAAACATGACAACAGTTGAGGAATGGATTCATACATAGCCAGTCCCCCATCCAATAGGCATTTGTAGTATAGTTTCTCCGATCAAGAGAGGCTTGCTACAATACAATCTTTGTGTTCCTTGTGACCTAGCTGATGCAATGAAGATGGAAAGCTTCATGCATCACAAGCATAACATAAACTTTGTAGAAAGCATTGACTATCTCAGGCCTCAGTCCCAAGGCCTCAAACACCTTTGAAGGTTGAGAGAGCTAGCGAGGAATGAGGATAGGGAAGAGGAAGAAGAAACATTCTATAGGAGAAAGAAATAGTTCCTCACTTATCATCACTCTTCTTGCTAGCATACATAATATCATAGTAATGAAGATGGACAAGATGGCAAGCTTAAGCATTGAAGCATGGCTCTTGGTTGGATTTGCATTCCATAGCCAAGAGTGTTGGTGTAGGCTCTCACTTCTCACAATCTTGGAGACGGAGGTGGAGTTCCTCAACTTTCACCAAGTGAGAATGATGCACAAAATGAGTGTGTGTGTGTGTGGTGTATGCCCCCCCCAGCACCCCCCTTGCTTGCTTGGGGTGAGTTCTAGCCTTTCCACATGGTTCAAGCTCATTGGACCCCTCTCCCCCTAGCCAATCACATGTAGCATGCATCAAGTACATGGGTAGTCTTTGGACAAGTGTCCTCCCTACACCTTAGAGAGAGAGAGAGCTTGAAAATATCTAGATATTTGTGTTGGATGGAACTAGAAGCTCATTGGATCCCTCTTTAGCCCATCCAATAGCATTCAAGCACACCATGTGGCTAAGCATAGGGAGAGTCTGACATGTGTCTCATGTGCCCCTTGAGAAAAGGGGTGCCCTTTGGGTGAGTGGGAGGTTAAGTCATAGATTCCCCTAACTTTGGGACTTTCCCCCTCCTTTGTAGGGTCTCCTTTTGACTCAATCACCTTACCCCCCATGCATGGGAAGCTTCTCAAACACCTTCCTCATTAAGTTTGTAGGGTCTCTTTTTGACTCAAGCACCTTACCCCCCATACATGGGAAGTTTCTCAAGCACCTTCCTCATTAAGTATCACAAGCACCTCAAGTACCTTAGTCATCAAGCATGAAAAGCACCTCAAGCACCTTAGTCATCAAGCAGGACAAGCACCTCAAGCACCTTAGTCATCAAGCACGACAAACACCTCAAGCTTAGGTCGGGTTCCCACCTCAAGCTCAGTCCTAGCTTGCCTAAGGTCAAAGGACTTTTAACACTAACCATTGGATGTCTTTAATGAAGCTAACCCTAAGGTCTTTTAAGCTCCATTAGTTAAACTTGCTCTTTGGCAGACCATCTCTCATTTGGACCCCTCTACCATTGGCCTTGTGTTGAGATAGATCCGTAAGCACATATCTATATTCTAACCCTTGTTCCCATTTATTATCCCACATGAAATGATCAGTTTAATATGAGAAAATAATTTGGGTTGGTTAGGTATTAGATTTTATGACACTCCCAAAATAGAGTGACAAATTCTACTTGGTGTTTGAGTGACGTCGTCATCACAAACATGATTCTAAGCATGCATACTATTTAAATGAGTGCACAAAAAAGGATTAGTCTTATAAGACAAAAACATTTTTCATTCAGAAAGCATTTACATTTGCTTACTCTAGTGCAACATTGTAAGCATTGACAAGGTTCATACTATCCTTAAGCTGTATTCCTTGCATCCATCTAACATCTTCAAAATAATAGTTTTTGAACTTAATAAGATATTATCGGATAATCTTACCATACCATAGTACCTTGTCTTCATGCCAAAGGATAGCTTCGGGTTGTAGCACCTCTTCTTGGTCTTCAATTTCTGGAGGGTCTTCAATAATTGGTTCTTTTGGTGGCTCTCCTTTGTAGGGCTTAAGTAGGCTCACATGAAACGCATTGTGTATGAGCCAATGGTTGGGCAACTTGAGTTGATAAGCCTGTCATTGATTGGCTTCAAGATTTGAAAAGGACTATAGTATCTTTTTGCTAATTTATCATAATACTTTTGATGGCCCATAGTATTTTTGCCCGTCGTTTGCCTCAATCGAGCCTTGGGAAACTTAAGTAAGACCCAATCATTTTATTTGACTGTTAAGGCCCTTCTGTGCTTGTCAGCAACAACAGCTTTTTTCCTTTGTTGAGAGATGGATATAGCCTCCTTAACCTTTTGAAAATATTCTTGTAGGTCACGGCTATACTCATCAACAACGAAGATCTTTCCATGTACTTTAAGTAGCAAGGGACTTTTAGGTCTTCCCTCTATGATCTCAAAAAGTGCTTTTCCCGTAGTAGTATGGACAACATTATTGTATGCATACTCTACAAGGGGTAAGTACTTCCCCCATTGTGAGTGTTGATCTACTTTTGTAACATAAGTCTTTAGTAGATCGAGTATTGTAAGATTGGCTATCTCACTTTGGCTATCCGTTTGTGGGTGATAGACTGAAGAGAAATTCAATTTTGTACCTAGATTTTCAAAGAGACCTTTCTTTAGTAGATCGAGTATTGTAAGATTGGCTATCTCACTTTGGCTATCCGTTTGTGGGTGATAGACTGAAGAGAAATTCAATTTTGTACCTAGATTTTCAAAGAGACCTATCCAAAAAGTACTGGTTATTCTAGGATCTCTATCTGACACGATGGATGTTGGCAATCCATGGTGTTTGAAAATCTGAGTATGAAGATGGTTGCCATTTGGTGTGCCTTAATAGTTTTTTAACAGGAATGAAGTGTGTTTGCCTGCTAAACCTGTCGACTATTGTCCATATTCCCGTATTCCCATGGATAGACTTAGGTAATCCAAAGGTAAAATCCGTGGATATACTCTCCCATGGTCAATTAGGGATTGGCAATGACTGGAGTAGTCCAGGTTGCTTCCCTCTATCATACTTGGTCTTTTGGCATACCACACATTTTGAAACATAATCTTGTATGTCTACTTTCATGGTAGGCCAATAGAAGTATGTCTCTACTCCTCAAAGAGTAGGTTGAATGCCTCTATGCCCCGCATAGGGAGGAGCATGGGATTCATACATGACTTTCTCTCATGAACGGAGTGGGTAATACATAGCCTATTGCCATGGAGAAGATAACCATCCTGCAAGGTGAGTGGTTCCTCTTTCTTCCCCAAAGCAAGGGTTGACATTACATCTTTAAAGTCAGGGTCAATAGCATACTCATTTATCATAGAAGATAGATGAGATTGTGAGTTGCTATAGACACCGCATTGACTTTTGGTCGTCGTGAAAGTGCATCGACCACTTGATTGTGCTTACCAGCAATGTGAGCAATGTGGAAATAAAATTGCGAAAGAAAATTTGCCCACCCACCTCATTTGTTTGTCGAAAAGCTTGGTTTGCGTCATGAAGTACTTGAGACTTTGGTGGTCTGTTCGTAAAATGAATGGAATCCCCAATAAATAGTGCTTCCATGTGTCTAGGGCATGTAGAACAGCTAAAAGCTCTTTCTCATAAATGCCCAAGTCCCGTTTATCTGTATTGAGCCTTCGGATCTCATATGCTATGGCATGCCCTTTTTGAAGCAAGGCTACTCCAAGGAAATCACCACAAGCATCACATTGGAGCTCAAATGGCTTTGAGAGATCCGGAAGCATGAGGACTGGTTGAAAGGTAAGCTTCTCTTTGAGCTTGTCAAAAGCATACTGCTCCTTAGCAGTCCATGAATACTTAACGTTCTTCTTTGTTAAGTCTTGTAATGGTCTTGCTATTTGAGAAAATTTTGCTATGAAGCATCTATAATATGTACACATACCAATAAATCTTCTTAGTTCATATAGATTCTTTGGATTAGGCCATGCTTTTATTATCTCTAACTTTGATGGATCCATATGGATACCATCTTGAGAAATAATATGACCTAACTATTGAATCTCTTGAAGGAAAAATTCGCTTTTTCTTTTGGTTGAGAAAAAGCTTGTTCTCCCTCAATGCTTGGAAAATCACTTGGAGATGTTGCTTGTGTTCCTCCAAGTACTTGGAGTAGATGATGATATCATCAAAGAACACTCCGGTGAACTTGGTAGGGTTTAAATATTTTCTCCATCAAACGATTGAATGTGGCAGGTGCATTGGTCAAGCCAAAAGGCATGACTAGATATTCATAAAGACCAAAGGTTGTACGAAACGTGGTCTTTAGGATTTCATCCACTATCCTTGTTTGATGATATCCACTTTTAAGGTTAATCCTATTGAAGTAGGTAGAGCCTTGTAACTTATCAAATAGCTCTTCTACCTGAGGTACGTGAAATCTGTTTTTGATAGTGATATGGTTTAGTGCTCGATAATCCACACACATACGGTATGTACCATCTTTCTTTTGCACTAAAAGGAATGGAGGACAAACAACAGAGGAGTTAGGGCTCACCATCCCTTTGTCTACCAATTCTTGTACTTGCCTTATGATCTCCTCTTGTTGAGCTTGGGACACTCAATAAGGAGGCTTGTTGGGCAATGAGCTTCCTGGTAGGAGCTCAATTTGATGGTCATCATGCTCTTGTTTTGGAGGTAAGTCCATAGGGATATCATCGATGAAAACATCTTGGAACCCATTCAAAAAAGTAGACAAGTCTAACTCCTCTTGATTCCTACCATTTTCATTTGATGAATCATTAGCGTCATTAGTGGATTCTTTGACAAACATCATGTACGTAGAAATTGAGGTTTTCATTGACTTATCAAAAGCTGGTGAATTTACAAGTGGTATAGTACGATCAGACTCATTAGCATCTATATACATGTTCTTTCCTGTGTAGGTGAGGTAGATTCTCCTTTCAGGGAACTTCATGTTGGTATCCATGCGATCAAACCATGGCGCCCCTAGGATAGCATCCTCATGTTGGAGAGGAGAGATGAAAAAATCTTCTTTGTTGACATAGCTTTGGACATGAAGCCTCAACTTCCCAATCAAGGGAGTACTGGAATCTTGTTGTCCCTTGAAAGCTGTGTCAGCCGTTACATTATCTCCCATATGGAAAGCTTGAATGCCCAACTTGGTGACCAACTCTGTTGATATGAAGTTGTGAGTAGAGCCAAGGTCAAACAAGATGAAGGCATCATGCTCCCTTACCTTTCCCTAAGCATAGAAGAGAGATGATCCTTTGCAATGAGCATCTTATTTTGGAGCTTCGATGATGGAAGCCCTAGGAGTCTCATTGCAAGCATTTTTCTTTGGGCCAAGAACGATAGCCATGTCCATGCTCCCCACACTTAAAACACGTATGGTCCTTGCGAAAAGCTTCAAGCTTTTCATGAGAGAGTTTTTTTTACCTTCGTAAACTCCCTTCTCCCTGGACCTATTGTTGTTGTTGTAGGAAGTACCTTGGGAAGATTTTTGGGCATTGGTTTTCCCATTTGCATTATTTTTGTCTTTGTTTTCCATGTGTTTGACATTCCGTCTAGCCCCTTGCTGGAAATTGATGCGAGAAGCAACCATGGTGTGGTGGATTACTTCGATGATAGAACCAGGCCGTTAGGAGTTGACATACTCGGCTATTTCTTCAGGTAAACCCACACAAAATTGTTTCTTTTGCTCGGTAAAGTCTATCTTTTGGAAGACAATAGCCTTGAGATGTAAATCCCAAAACCTTTCCACATATTTGTGAATAGAGTCATGTGAGAGAATTTTCAAACTGCGCCATTCGGCGGTAAGTACTTGTCCTTTGCATCTCTTGAAAGGAATTGCTTCATGATGGAAACTTGTAGAGTTTTCCATGTCTTTGGGGCTTCACCGTTGCCACGAAGGCCAGCCCACCATTGACGAGCCAATTTTTGGAAGTGCATAGCTACATGGCATAGCTTGGAGGGGTCTGTGAAGCCCTCATCTCCAAAGGCCGCATCAAATTGTTGGATGAAGGCCAATACTTTGTTGGTGGCACCAAAGGTGCCATCGTAGGTGAGAAAAGAGATACTCTTTCCTCCCTCTTTGAACTTCTTGAGCTTTTGTGATCTTTGCCATGTAGGGTATGATTTGCGATGTCCTCCCATCTTGTATTCTCTAGGAGAATAGCCATAGCTTTCGTCGGGAGAGGAAAAAGGTGAAGAAGAAGGAGAAGAGGGTGACCTCTTTCTCAACGTTTTCTTCCTTTGTTTCATCTCTTCCCTTTTGGAGTGATGAGGAGAAGGACTGTGTGTGACCATTTTCTCATGGGAGGACTTGGCGATCGTCTAGACCGCCGTCTTTATGAATCCACATCTTCAGAGGAACTAAGGGATTCATTGCTCTCTTGCTCTTTGGATTCCTCCTCTTGTATGGGAGAGAGTCTTCTTTTAGGGGGTCTCATCAAGACGCCTCCTAAGCTCTCTCTCCTCTTGGAGAGGAAGGGAAATCCCATAAGCAAGAAGTTGTGGAGTAACTTCGACTCACAAAGTAGGGTTGCCCATAGCTTTGATGCAACCTAGTAACAAGATAATTGATAAACATGGGGGCATCATCATTAGCACCTTCATGTGCAAAATCAAAGTTATCGTTGTTCATTCTACTCTCTTGGTTATTGTCAGCCATGCTAATTATACTTACGTGTTTACTTAGTGTATTCTTTGGCAATTCAAAACCTTAGTTGCTACTCCTCTTAGCCTTTGAAATAAGCACTTAAGTATCTACACCCCACGACTCGAATTGGTTAATTATAGAGAGTAGTAGGGTGGGTCTAACATAGCAGAATTACCGAGGGATAGCTTCTTTTGGACTTCTTATGGCGCAATAATGGTAAAGCCGTAGGTAGGTCTAAAAAGACCCAATTATTAAAACCAAAAGCTCCTAAGGTGTGCATCATATCCCACATAGTGGGTTCAACAAAATCAATAATAGATCCCAGTTTCACTTACCCCAATATAATTAACAAAATCAACCACTAATAGGCTACTTAAGCACCTCTCTTCTTAAGCAAGAAAAGAGAAACCAAATGCTCTGATACCAATGTAATGGAAATGGCCTATGAACTTTGAGAATAACAGAATTAAGATAATTTGAGTGAGCATTTTTGTGAGATTACTTTGAGAATATAGAGGGTGAACTTAAGTGATGGTAGCAACATAAACATAGTACTTAATTAACTTGGCATGAACAATACTTTTGCAAGAGAGAGAGACCCTGGGCTATGCATAAATGTGTTGACCTGTGAGAATGCAAACTGAATAAGGCAGCCAACAATATTTTGGTAAAGAGTGACATCGACAAGATCACTAGCATCATGAAGAATCAATTTCAAACCTGTTTCCATGGGAGCGGCAATATGTTTGCGATCCTCAAGTCCAAACTTACATAGCAATGTCTCTATGTAACTTATTTGACACAAGGCAATACCACCATCACACTGCTTAAATTGTATGCCCAAATAATGATGCAACATCCCCAGATCTTTCATCTTGAAAGTAGCATTCAAATGAGCCTTAAATTCAAAAATATGTCTCTCATTTGGTCCAGTGATCAGAAAATCATCCACATAGAGAACGACAATGAGAAGTACATCACCCTCACGCTTTACATACAATGTTCTTTCTTTTGGACTGTTACGAAAGCCTCGTTTGCCCAAATGAGTGTCAGCCTTCTCATGCCAAGCATGAGAAGATTGCTTCAACCCATACAAAGCTTTCTTACATTTGCACACTTTATCTTCCTGTCTTTTGACAAAGCCGAAAGGCTGCGTTACATAAAATTCCTCAAATATATCACCATTCAAGAAAGCAGTAACATTGTCTGACTGATGTACATCCCAACTAAAATGAGATGCCAATGCACATAGAAAATTCACAGTAGTCATACGACAAGTGGGAGCAAAAGTCTCTTCATAACCATCTTCACAGCAAGTTGAGCCTTATAGCGATCAATCTCACCATCCGACTTGCGTTTCAACTTGTAAACCCACTTTGTACCAATGGCCTTTTTACCAGAGGCAAATTACATAAAGTCCATGTGTCATTTTCTATAAGTGCATCATATTCAAATTGCATGTCAACTATCCAATTTTTTGAATTTTGTGCTTCATCAAAAGATAGAGGTTCCACAACATCACATAAACTAGACACAGCCAAAGCATAACAATTTGATGCATAAGATGCATGGCAAGAACCTGAACGAGTACGACTAGACAAAGGTGCATCCAATTTAATTTCATGCAAAATATGCACGAGCCATTTAGGCATATCTCTAGCCTGCTCATTCTCAACCCTTTCCTCATCACGTACATCATGTACATCTACATTAGTAATAGGCTGATCTATAACATTTTCAAAAACCCCCATAGGCTTTACATTTGCCTCATTGGAATTTACATTCAAACTTTCACCACTGAAAAGAGGCAACAAAGTGTCATAAATGTCGTGTGAGCTTACATTACTATCTCTAGTACACGACAGTAAGGGATGAACAGAATCTTCCACAAAGACAACATCCCGTGAGACCAAGATACGCTTTGTTTGCGGATGATACAACCTGTAACCTTTGCTTTCAACACTATAACCAACAAAAATACATTTGACAACCTTATTATCCAATTTTTTGCGATGCGTTTGTGGCACCAAAGCATATGTCAAACAGTCAAAAACACGCATGTGCTCAATAGAAGGCTTTCTATCATGCCATGCTTCATATGAGTCATAGATTGCAAATCTTTCCTAGGACACATGTTCAGTACATAAGTGGCAGACTTGATGGCCTCAATCCAAAACGAATGCGGCAAAGCTTGACTTTTGACCATACATCGTGCCATTTTTGTAAGTAACCTATTTTTCCTCTCAACAACACCATTTTGCTGAGGCATATAAGGCACTCTACATTGGTGTTTTATCCCATGACTAGCCATAAATGCATCAAATTCATGAGACATATACTCCCCCCCCCCTCAATCGGAACGGAGGGTGCCCATAGTACATTTTGAGACATTTTCAGTCATAGCCAAAAATTGCTTGAAGCACTAAAACACTTTGGACTTCACCTTAAACGGATACACCCATGCATGCCTGGAGTAATCATCAATGAGAGTCACAAAGTAAAGGTAATTTCCCAAGGACAGAGTTTGCGTGGGTCCACAAACATCACTATGCACAAGTTGAAACCTGCATGTGGCCCTACCTGAACCATCCTTTGGAAACTTCAAGTGCTACATCTTACCCAAAATACAACCTTCACAAACATGTTTGACAGGTGCTTCAAGAGGTGGCAAATAAGCAACCATATCATATTTTTGTAAATACAGCAAACTGACAAAATTTAGATACCCAAAACGTGCATGCCAAAGTTTTGCATATGAAATAGCCTTAGAATTTACAACATCATTTGCAAAATTCCGCCCACACTTGTCATACAGAGTGAACTTATATACAGCTCACGTCATAAAATGCCAGATGCAGCAATTTCATCACCAAAACTGAGATAATGTATTGTACATTTGTCATCCACAAATTTGACTACAAGACCAAGTCTAACAAGTGCAGATACGGACAAAAGATTCTTCTTGATCTCAGGTACATAAAGACATCAACAAGTGTGAAAGAACTGCCATTTGTAGCTGTTAGCACAATCTTTCCAACTCCATTGACCAGATAAGAGGCATTGTTCGGCACAAGTGATTGAATTTCCATGAGGGACAGGCTCAAATGCGGTAAACAAATCATGATGTGAGGTAATATGCTTTGTAGCACCACTGTCAAAAAACCACACATGTGAATCTGTAATAACTGACAAACATGCATCATGGACATAAGATTATAAGTGCACTTTGCACTAAAATCCCATTCTGCATCAACATCAGCATCATAGTCTCCTTTCACAAAAGACTCAACAATAGATGCATTTGTAGTGGAACCACCCTCTTTCTTCTTAGCCTCTTTGGCCTTCAACTTAGGACACTGCTTGATCAAGTGATCATTAGCTTTAAAATAATGGCAACGCATCTTCTTTTTGCCCTTATCACCAAAATTCCCAGACGAATTGTTGTAAGTAGAAGCATTAAGAACAGGTGATTTACCACTCGCAAAAGGAACATGAGAAGTGGCTACATTGTTGTTACCACCTTTTCTTTGAGCAAAAATAAAGGCCTATTCAACAACTGCATGATGTCTAGTCTTGTTTTTCTTGGAAAGTGACTCTTACAATAGCAATGTGCATAATGCATCAAACTTGACAACTTCTGGATTTCCTTGGGTCATAAGTCTCCAAGTACTAGCAAAAGTCTGGTAAGAATCTGGCAAGGCATCAAGAACAATCAGCACAAGGGACTGTCTGAAATGACTTCTCCTGCAAAAATAAGTTGCTCATTGATATCCTTGACACCATCAAGCAAAGTGTCCATGTCATCTTTCTCATGCATAATCTTTGACTCTAGCTCTTTACGTAGCAATGCAATTTGCATAAAGACCAGCCAGAACATCCCAAGCCTGTTTTGCAGATTTTGTTGAACAAATGTGAGGAGTAATAGTGCGCTTCACAAACAACACAATCAATGCATGCGTATGTGCATCGTTTACATCCCAGCGAGCTTGCTCAGCTGTAGGCAAAACAGCTTTGGCAGCAACAATCCTGCCACCAAAACCTGCAACATCCTCAATATCGCCTACATCCTCAGAACCAGGATGTACATC
Source organism: Adiantum capillus-veneris (assembly GCF_014529385.1). NCBI lineage: Eukaryota > Viridiplantae > Streptophyta > Polypodiopsida > Polypodiales > Pteridaceae > Adiantum > Adiantum capillus-veneris. The sequence goes on from NC_140933.1 coordinate 154,032,894, forward strand.
AAAGCCCTCCACAATATTCTAGACACCCTTTGACACAAAGACTCGTTTCATCATAAAAGCCCACATAGGGTAATGGTCCCCATCCAATCTATCCTCAACAACAAACATCTTAAACACATCTGTGTTGTTGTTAGCCATGGCATATGTTTCACCTGATGTGAAAACTTCTTGAAAAGAGGAGAAACAAAGTGGGAACAACACATGCTATATAGCACAAACCGGACTTGTTATGCAGAAAACGGCACTAATAGAAATTCTGTACAAAATGACAAAACTGCATGTAATGGAAACACAAGCCGAAATGAGCCCAAATGAAAATTTTGATTAGACCTAGCTCTATGAGCTTTTCCAAAATAATTTTTGACATGCAGACGCTCACCAAAGCTCACAAAAATCAAAGAAAGTGAGCAGGTGTGTGTTGGAGCTGCTGACGACTAAGCTCGAGAGGATGCAACCTACTTTGATGCCAATTGTTGGAATTAGGGTTGGAGGAAAACACACATAGCTTGGAGAAGCGAAGGAAGCTCAAGGCACACAACAGAGAGTGTATTACTTAGTGTGAAATGGAAAAATTAATAGCCCTAGAGTGATGGCCATATATACAATGCACGGGGGAAAAAACCTCCTAGTGAGTGAAAAAATTCCATGGCGGTCCTAAGTGTGTTCACACACATCACTACCACATGTATATGTAACATAGTTTGGATGGGATGTACATTAGTTGGACATTAAAATGATTCTTGGATGGTGATTTGTATGAGCAGATGTATGTAATGCAACCTTGTGGTTTTGTCAAGAAAGGATAAGAAAAGAAAGTGTGCAGATGTAATAAAGTGTTGTATGGTTTAAAGAAATATTTTCGTGCTTGGTATGAGAAAATGCCTAATCATTTGATTGCACATGGATTTTGAAATAGTCCAAAGAAATCACTTTGTATAAAAAATGTAAAGATGATGTATATCTAATCATTGTTGTGTATGTGGATGACTTGTTCCTCACTGGTTCGAATGCAACATATATCGATGAATTTAAGGTTGATTTGAATGCCACATTTGAGACATCAAATTTGGGGTTTTTGTAGGACATTCAGTTTAAGCGGTGTAATGAGGATATTGCATTGTGTCAGGCAAAGTATGTACAAATTTTGTTACAAAAATTTGGACTTGATGATTACAAGCCAATTGCCACTCCTATGAAGACAGGTTTGAAGTTAAATCTACATGATCTTGGAGATGTTGCAAATGTTACCCTCTACCAGATAGTTGTTGGTTGCCTCATTAATTTATGCATTGTAAGGCTAAATATTCAATTTGCAGTCTCAAAAGTGGGCAGATTTATGCATAGCAGAGGGTTTAAACATAAAAAAGCAGTTAAGAGGATCTTTTGGTACTTGGGTGGCACTCTACATCTTGGGTTGTCTTATCTCAAGGGGGGACCATTGACACTCTACATTTTGAGTTGTCTTATCCCAAGGGGGGATCATTGCCACCAATTTTACATTATTTTCAGACTTGGATTGGGTTGGTTTCTATAACACAGGAGTGTCACGTGTAATGTAAATGGCCTATGAACTTTGACAATAGCGGAATTAAGAGAATTATAGTAAATATTTTTATGAACTTTGAGAATATGGAGGGTGAACTTAATTAATGGTAGCAACATAAACATAGTACGTAATTAACTTGGCATGAACAATAATTTTGCAAGAGAGAGTGTATTAGAGAACATGACAATAGATGAGGACCGGATTTACTTGGAGCCGGTCCCCTCTCCAAAAGGCTTTTGTATAATAGATTCTTCCATCAAGAGAGACTTTGTTACAGTACAATCTTTGTGTTCCTTGTGACCTTGGTGATGCTATGAAGATGGAAAGCTTCATGCATCACGAGCTTAACATAAACTTTGGAAAAAAAATTAACTATCCCAAGCCTCAGTCCCAAGGCCTCAAACACCTTTTTGAAGGTGGAGAGAGCTAGCAAGGAATGAGGGTAGGGAAGAGGAAGAAGAAACATTCCATAGGAGAAAGAAATAGTTCCTCACTTATCATCACTCTTCTTGCTTAGCATAGCAGAATAGCATAGTAATGAAGATGAAGAAGATGGAAAGCTTAATCATTGAAGCATCGCTCTTGGTGGATTTTCATTCCATAGCCAAGAGTGTTGGTGTAGGCTCTCCACTTCTCAACAAACTTCGAGAAGGAGATGGAGCTCTTGCATTTTGCACTCCACACAATGAGAGAATGTGTGTGTGTATGTGGGAGAGTATACCCCCCCTCTCATGCTTGGTCCACCTCTCTCTCTCTCTCTCTCTCTCTCTCTCTCTCTCTCTCTCCCCCCCCCCCCCCCCCTCTCCTCTCTTGTATTATTTTATTGTTTCCTTTGGCCATGTGTCCTCTTTTTTCTCTTTGAGAGAAGGAACTTAATTATTTATTTCTATGTATCTAAATTCTCATTGGATCCCTTTAAAACCTATCCAATAGCATTCAAACACATTATGAGGACCACATGTGGAGGATCATTTGAACATGTGTCTTTTATGCTTATTAAGTCATTTGGTTGAATGGAATACTTCAAGGACTTATTCAATCAAGCATGGCATGTTCATGTCTCTTGAGAGTTATCTTTGAATTGAATACTTCAAGAACTTTAATCATTTAAGCATGTAAGAAACACCTGAAGGTTTTGAGTAAAGTTCCCACTAGAACTTAGCAAGCCAACAAGCACCTCATGCTTGGGTAGGATTCCCACTTCAAGGTCAGCCCTAGCTTGCCTAAGGTCAAAGAACTTTTGAACACTAACTTTTGGAGGTCCTTAATGAAGCTAACCCTATGGTATTTAAGCTCCATTAGGTACCATTTCTCTTTGACATACCATCTCTCATTTGGACCCCTTTACCATTGGCCCCGTGTTGAGATAGAACCATAAGCACATGTCTATATTCTAATCCTTGTTCCAGTTTATTATCCCACATTAAATGATCAGTTTAATATGAGAAAATCATTTGGGTTGGTTAGATATTAGATTTTATGACATTACCTCTCTCTTGAAATCATAGTGGTCCTAGACTATGAGGTAAAAGAGATAAATCCATAGTCATTAGTCAATTTGTCTTAGCAGGTAGAGGATCCCTTTTTACCCTACGAAATCATTCCAAGATGGGTGACTAATCCATTAGGTGCTTGGGAGACATAGCTGTCGCAAGCATGTCTGCTCTTTAGTCCATTTCAACCTCCCAAGTAGAGTGTCAAATCTACATGGTGTTTGAGAGACATCGTCATCACAAACATGATTCTTAGTATGCATACTACTTAAATTTGTGCACAATAAAAAGAGAATTAATCTTATAAGATAAAAAAATTGATCATTTAAAAGAAATATGTACATTTGCTTACTCTAATGTAGCATTGTAAGCGTTGACAAGGTTCATACTATCCTTAAGCTGGATTCCTTGCATCCATCTAGCATCTTCAAAAGGATAATTTTTGAATTTAATAAGATACCGTTGGATAATCTTACCATGTCATAATACCTTGTCTTCATGCCGAAGGATAGCTTCGGGTCGTAGCACCTCTTCTTGGTCTTCGATTTCGGGAGGGTCTTCAATAATTGATTCATTTGGAGGCTCTCCTTTGTAGGGCTTAAGTAGGCTCACATGAAAAGCATTGTTTATGAGCCAATGGTTAAGCAACTTGAGTTGATAAGCCACCTCATTACTTAGCTTCAAAATTTGAAAAGAACCATAGTATTTTTTTATACTTTAGCATAATACTTTTGATGGCCCGTATGATTTTTGCCCATCGTTTGCCTCAATCAAGCCTTAGGAAACTTAAGTAAGACCCAATCATTTTCTTTGAATGTTAAGGGCCTTCTGTGCTTGTCAGCATCAGATTTTTGCCTTAGTTGAGAGATGGATATAGCCTCCTTAATCTTTTGAAGAGATGCTTGCAGGTCACGACTATACTCATCGACCGAGCGAAGAACTTCCCATGTACCTTAAGTAGCAAGGAACTTTTAGGTCCTCCCTCTATGATTTCAAAATGTGCTTTTCTCATAGAAGTTTGGATAGTATTATTATACTCATACTTTACAAGAGGTAAGTACTTTTCCCATTGTGAGCATACTCTACAAGAGGTAAGTACTTTTCCCATTGTGAGCGTTGATCTACTTCTGTAACATAGGTCTTTAGTAGATCAAGAATCGCAAGATTGGCTATCTCACTTTGGCCATCGGTTTGTGGGTGATAGGCCGAAGAGAAATTCAATCTTGTACCTAGATTTTTGAAAAGACCTTTCCAGAAATTACTGGTCATTCTAGGATCTCTATCTGACACGATGATGTTGGAAATCCACGATGTTTGAAAATCTGGGATATGAAGAGAGTTGCCATTTGGTGTGCCTTCATAGTCTTCTTGACAGGGATAAAGTGTGCTTGCTTGCTAAACTTGTCGACTATTGTCCACATTTTCGTATTCCCATGGATAAACCTGGGTAATCCAAAGATAAAATCCATAGATAAACTCTCCCATGGTGAATTAGGGATTGGCAATGGCTGGAGCAATCCAGGTTGCTTCCCTCTATCATACTTGGTCTTTTGGCATACCACACATGTTGAAACATACTCTTGTATGTCCACTTTCATGGTAGGCCAATAAAAGTACGTCTCTACTCCTTGAAGAGTAGGTTGAATGCCTCTATGCCTGGGATTCATACATGACTTTCTCAACGAAGGCAGTGGGTAACACATAGCCTATTGCCATGGAGGAGATAACCATCATGCAAGCTGAATGGTTCCTCTTTCTTCCCCAAAGCAAGGGCTCACATTATGTCTTTAAAGTCAGGGTCAGTAGCATACTCATCTATCATAGAAGATAGATCATTGTGAGTTGCTATAAACACAATATTAACTTTTGGTCGTCGATAAAGTGCATCACCCACTTGATTGTGCTTACCAGCAATGTGAGCAATGTGGAAATTAAATTGCAAAAGAAAATTTTCCCACCTCATTTGTTTGTCGGAAAGCTTTGTTTGCGTGTCATGAAGTACTTGAGACTTTGATGGTCTGTTCATACAATGAATAGAGTCCTCAATAAATAGTGCTTCCACGTGTCTAGGGCATGTAGAACAGCTAAAAGATCTTTCTCATAAATTCCCAAGACCTGTTCATCCGTATTGAGCCTTCGTCTCTCATATGCTATGGCATACCCTTCTTGAAGCAAGACTGCTCCAAGGCAATCACCACAAGCATCACATTGGACCTCAAATGGCTTTGAGAGATCCGGAAGCATGAGGACTGGTTGAGAGGTAAGCTTCTCTTTGAGCTTGTCAAAAGATTTTTTCTCCTTAGCAGTCCATGAATACTTAACATTCTTCTTTGTTAAGTCATGTAAAGGTCCGGCTATTTCAAATTTTTTTGCTATGAAGCATCTATAGTATGCACACATACCAATAAAACTTCTTAGCTCATGTAGATTCCTTGGATTTGGCCATGCTTTTATTACCTCTAACTTTGATGAATCATATGGATACAATCTTGAGAGATACTATGACCTAAGTATTAAATCTCTTGAAGGAAAAATTCGCTTTTCTTTTGGTTGAGAAAAAGCTTGTTCTCCCTCAATGCCTGAAAGATCACTTGGAGATGTTGCTTGTGTTCCTAAGGACTTGAAGTAGATGATGATATCATCAAAGAACACTCCAGTGAACTTGCGGTAGGGTCTAAATATTTTCTCCATCAAATGATCGTCTAATGGAAATGGCCTATGAACTTTGAGAGTAGCAGAATTAAGAAATTAGATGAATCATTTTTGTGAGATTACTTTGTGAGCATAGCGGGTGAACTTAATTGATGGTAGCAACATAAACATGGTACTTAGTTAACTTGGCATGAACAATACTTTTGCAAGAGAGAGAGTTTAGAAAACATGGCAACAATTAAGGACCGGATTCATACGGAGCCCGGTCCCCCCTCCAATAGGCATTTGTATTATAGTTTCTCCCATCAAGAGAGACTTGGTACAATACAATCTTGGTGTTCCTTGTGACCTAGGTGATGCAATGAAGATGGAAAGCTTCATGCACCACAAGCATAACATAAACTTTGTACAAAGCATTAACTATCCCAAGCCTCAGTCCCAAGGCCTCAAACACCTTCGAAGGTGGAGAGAGATAGAGGTGAATGAGGATAGGGAAGAGGAAGAAGAAACATTCCATAGGAGAAAGAAATAGTTCCTAAATAGTTCCTCACTTATCATCACTCTTCTTGCTAGCATACATAATAGCATAGTAATGAAGATGGAGAAGATGGCAAGCTTAAACATTGAAGCATGGCTCTTGGTTGGATTTTCATTCCATAGCCAAGAGTGTTGGTGTAGGCTCTCACTTCTCACAAGCTTGGAGAAGGAGGTGGAGTCCCTTAACTTTCACCAAGTGAGAATGATCCACAAAATGAGTGTGTGTGTGTGTGTGTGTGTGTGGTGTATATCCCCCCAATACCCCCTTGCTTGCTTGGGGATAGTTCTAGCCTTTCCACACACTTCAAGCTCATTGGACCCCTCTCCCCCCCTAGCCAATCACATGTAGCATGCATTCAAGTACATGGGTAGTATTTGGACAAGTGTCCTCCTTACCCCTTAGAGAGAGAGAGCTTGAAAATATTTAGATATTGTTGGATGGAACTAGAAGCTCATTGGAACCCTCTTTAGCCCAACCAATAGCATTTAAGCACACCATGTGGCTAAGCATAGGGAGACTCTGACATGTGTCCCATGTGCTCCTTGAGAAAAGGGGTGCCCTTTGAGTGAGTGGGAGGTTATGTCAAAGATTCCCCTCACTTTGGGACTTTGCCCCTCCTTTGTAGGGTCTCTTTTTGACTTAAGCACCTTACCCCCCATGCATGGGAAGCGTCTCAAGCACCTTCCTGATTAAGTTTGTAGGGTCTCTTTTTGACTCAAGCACCTTACCCCCAATGCATGGGAAGCTTCTCAAGCACCTTCCTCATTAAGTATGACAAGCACCTCAAGCACCTTAGTCATCAAGCACGACAAGCACCTCAAGCTTAGGTGGTGTTCCCACCTCAAGCACAGCCCTAGCTTGCCTAAGGTCAAAGGACTTTTAACACTAACCATTGGAGGTCTTTAATGAAGCTAACCCTAAGGTCTTTTAAGCTCCATTAGTTAACCTTGCTCTTTGACAGACCATCTCTCATTTGGACCCCTTTACCATTGGCTCCGTGTTGAGATAGATCCATAAGCGCATGTCTATATTCTAACCTTTGTTCCCGTTTATTATTCCATATTAAATGATCAGTTTAATATGAGAAAATCATTTGGGTTGGTTAGATATTAGATTTTATGACATTACCTCTCTCTTGAAATCATAGTCATCCTCGACTATGAGGTAAAAGAGATAAAGCCATATTCATTAGTCAATTTGTCTTAGCGGGTAGAGGATACCTCTTTACCCTACGACATCATTCCAAGATGGATGACTAATCCATTTGGTGCTTGGGAGACATAGCTGCCGCAAGCATGTCTGTTCTTTAGTCCCTTTCATCCTCCCAAGTAGAGTGAAAAATTCTACATGGTGTTTGAGAGAGTCTTCATCACAAACATGATTCTTAGTATGCATACTACTTAAATTTGTGCACAATAAATAGAGAATTAGTCCTATAAGAAAAAACATTGATCATTTAAAAGAAACATGTACATTTGCTTACTCTAATGTAGCATTGTAAGCGTTTACAAGGTTTATACTATCCTTAAGCTGGATTCCTTGCATCCATATAGCATCTTCAAAAGGATAATTTCTGAACTTAATAAGATACCGTCAAATAATCTTACCATGTCATAGTACCTTGTCTTCATGCCGAAGGATAGCTTCGGGTTGTAACATCTCTTTTTGGTCTTCGATTTCGAGAGGGTCTTCAATAATTGATTCATTTGGAGGCTCTTCTTTGTAGGGCTTAAGTAGGCTCACATGAAAAGCATTGTGTATGAGCCAATGGTTAGGCAACTTGATTTGATAAGCCACCTCATTAATTGGCTTCAAAATTTGAAAAGGACCATAGTATCTTTTTGCTAGTTTAGTATAATACTTTTGATGGCCCGTAGGATTTTTGCCCGTTGTTTGCTTCAATTGAGACTTAGGAAACTTAAGTAAGACCCAATCATTTTCTTTGAACGTTAAGGCCCTTCTGTGCTTGTCAATATCAGTTTTTTGCCTTAGTTGGGAGATGGATATAGCCTCCTTAATCTTTTGAAAAGATACTTGCAGGTCACGGTTATACTCATCGGCAGCGAAGATCTTCCGATGTACTTTAAGTAGCAAGGGACTTTTAGGTCTTCCCTCTATGCTTTCAAAAGGTGCTTATTCCGTAGAAGTATGGATAGTATTATTATACGCATACTCTACAAGAGGTAAGTACTTTTCCCATTGTGAGCGTTGATCTAGTTCTGTAACATAGGTCTTTAGTAGATCAAGAATCGTAAGATTGGCTATCTCACTTTGGCCATCCGTTTGTGGGTGATAGGCCGAAGAGAAATTCAATCTTGTACCTATATTTTTGAAGAGACCTTTCAAAAAATTACTGGTCATTCTAGGATCTCTATCTGACACGATGGATGTTGGTAATCCATGCTGTTTGAAAATATGGGATATGAAGAGAGTTGCCACTTGGTGTGCCTTAATAGTCTTCTTGACAGGGATAAAGCGTGCTTGCTTGCTAAACCTATCGACTATTGTCCATATTCTTGTACTCCCATGGATAGACTTGCGTAGTCCAACGATAAAATCCATGGATATACTCTCCCATGGTGAATTAGGGATTGGCAATGACTGGAGTAATCGAGGTTGCTCACCTCTATCATACTTGGTATTTTGGAATACCACACATTTTGAAACATACTCTTGTATGTCCACTTTCATGGTAGGCCAATAAAAGTACGTCTCTACTCCTCGAAGAGTAGGTTGAATGCCTCTATGCCCCGCATAGGGAGGAGGATGGGATTCATACACGACTTTCTCCGGAAGGGAGTGGGTAACACATAGCCTATTTCCATGGAGAAGATAACCATCCTAGAAGGTGAATGGTTCCTCTTTCTTCCCCAAAGCAAGGGTTGACATTACATCTTTAAAGTTAGGGTCAATAGCATACTCATCTATCATAAAAGATAGATGAGATTGTGAGTTGCTATAGACACCGCATTGACTTTTGGTCGTTGTGAAAGTGCATCGACCACTTGATTGTGCTTACCAGCAATGTGAGCAATGTGGAAATTAAATTGCGAAAGAAAATTTGCCCACCCACCTCATTTGTTTGTTGAAAAGCTTTGTTTGCGTCATGAAGTACTTGAGACTTTGGTGGTCTGTTCGTAAAATGAATGGAATCCCCAATAAATAGTGCTTCCATGTGTATAGGGCATGTAGAACAACTAACAGCTCTTTCTCATAAATGCCCAAGACCCGTTCATTTGTATTGAGCCTTCGGCTCTCATATGCTATTTCATGCCCTTCTTGAAGCAAGATTGCTCCAAGGCAATCACCACAAGCATCACATTGGACCTCGAGTGGTTTTGAGAGATCCGGAAGCATAAGGACTGGTTGTGAGGTAACCTTCTCTTTGAGCTTGTCAAAAGCACTTTGCTCCTTAGCAATCCATGAATACTTAATGTTTTTCTTTGTTAAGTCATGTAATGGTTGAGCGTCTATAGTATGCACACATAGAATTTTTCTATGAGCGTCTATAGTATGCACACATACCAATAAAGCTTCTTAACTCATGTAGATTCCTTGGATTAGGCCATGCTTTTATTACCTCCAACTCTTTCCCCTGTAGGTGAAGTAGATTCTCCTTTCAGGGAATTTCATGTTGGAAGCCATGGGATCAAACCATGGTGCCCCTAGGATAGCATCCTCATGTTAGAGAGGAGAGATGAAAAAGTCTTCTTTGTCGACATAGCTTTGGACATGAAGCCTCAACTTCCCAATCAAGGGAGTAACGGAGGCTTGCTGTCCCTTGAAAGCTGTGTCAGCCGTTACAATATCTCCCATCTTGAAAGCTTCAATGCCCAACTTGGTGGCCAACTCCATTGATATGAAGTTGTGAGTAGAGCTAGCGTCAAACAAGATGAAGGCATCATGCTCCCTTACCTTTCCCCAAGCATATAGGAGAGAGGCGATCCTTTGCAATGAGCATCCTCTTTTGGAGCTTCGATAGTGGAAGCTCTAGGAGTCTCATTGCGAGCATTTCTTTTGGGGCAAGAATGATAACCATGTCCTTGATCCCCACACTTAAAACATTTGTGATCCTTGTGAAGAGTTTCAAGCTCTTCAGGAGAGAGTTTATTTTTACCTTTGTAAACTCCTTTCTCCTTGGACCGATTGTTGTTGTTGTTGTTGGAATGGCCTTGGGAAGAATTTGGGTATTAATTTTTCCCTTTGCATAACTTTTGTCTTTATTTTCCATAAGCTTGACATTCCATCTAGCCCCTTGTTGGACATTGATGTGTGAAGCAACCATGGTATGGTGGATTACTTCGCTGATAGAACCAGGCCGTTGAGAGTTGACTTACTCGGCCATCTCTTTAGGTAATCCCACACAAAATTGTCGCTTTTGCTCAACAAAGTCTGTCTTTTGAAAGATAGTAGCCTTGAGATGTAAATCCTAAAACTTATCCACGTATTTGTGGATAGGCTCATGAGAGAGAAGCCTCAAACTCCGCCATTCGATAAGCACTTTGTCATTTGCATCACTTGCAAGGAATTGCTTCATGATGGAAACTCGTGAGTTTTCCATGTCTTTGGGGTTTCTCCATTGCCACGAAGGCTAGCCCACCGTTGACGAGACGATTTTTGGAAGTGCATAGCTACATGGTGTAGCTTGGAGCACTCCGTGAAGCCCTCGTCTCCAAAGGCCGCATCAAATTGTTGGATGAAGGCCAATACTTTGTTAGTAGTACCAAAGGTGCCATCATAGGTGAGAAAAGAGATACTCTTTCCTCCCTCTTTGAACTTCTTTAGCTTTTGTGACCTTCACCATGCAGGGTAAGATTTGCGATGTCCTCCCCTCTTGTATTCTCTAGGAGAATAGCCATAGCTTTCATCGGTTGAGGAGGAAGGTGAAGAAGAAGGAGAAGAGGGTGACCTTTTTCTTGCCCTTTTCTTCCTTTGTTTCCTCTCTTCCCTTTTGGAGTGACGAGGAGAAGGACTATGGGTTAACCATTTCCTGTTGGGAGGAGTTGGTGATCATTTAGTCTGCCTTCTTCGTGGAGCCACATCTTTGGAGGAACTTAGGGATTCATTACTTTCTTGATCTTTGGATTCCTCCTCTTGTATGGGAGAGAGTCTTCTTTTGGGGGTCTCATCAAGAGGCCTCCTAAGCTCTCTCTCCTCTCGGAGAGGAAAGGCAATCCCATAAGCACGAAGTTGTTGAGTAACTTCGGCTTCCAAAGCGGGGTTGCCCATAGCTTGTTGCAACCTAGTAACAAGATAATTAACAAACGTGGGGGCATTATCATTCGGTAGAGGAGGAAGGTGAAGAAGAAGGAGAAGAGGGTGACCTCTTTATTGCCCTTTTCTTCCTTTGCTTCCTCTCTTCCCTTTTGGAGTGACGAGTCGAAGGACTATGGGTTAACCGCATAGTACGTAATTAACTTGGCATGAACAATACTTTTGCAAGAGAGAGATTATTAGAGAATATGACAATAGATGAGGATCGATTTACTTGGAGCCTGTCCCCCCTCCAAAAGGCGTTTGTATTATAGATTCTCCCATCAAGAGAGACTTTGTTACAATACAATCTTTGTGTTCCTTGTGACCTTGGTGATGCTATGAAGATGGAAAGATTCATGTATCACGAGCTTAACATAAACTTGCAAAAAACATTAACTATCCCAAGCCTCAGTCCCAAGGCCTCAAACACCTTCAAAGGTGGAGAGAGCTAGCGGGGAATGAGGGTAGGGAAGAGGAGAAGAATCATTCCATAGGAGAAAAAAATAGTTTCTCACTTATCATCACTCTTCTTGCTTAGCATAGCATAATAGCATAGTAATGAAGATGAAGAAGATGGCAAGCTTAAGCATTGAAGCATGGCTCTTGGTTGGATTTGCATTCCATAGCCAAGAGTGTTGGTATAGGCTCTCCACTTCTCAACAAACTTAGAGAAGGAGATGGAGCTCTTGCATTTTGCACTCCACACAATGAGAGAATGTGTGTGTGTGTGTGTATGGGAGAGTATACCCCCCCTCTCATGCTTGGTCCACACCTCTCTCTCTCTCTCTTTCTCTCTCCCTCTCTTGTATTATTTTATTATTTCCTTTGGTCATGTGTCCTCTTTTTCCTCTTTGAGAGAAAGAACTTAATTATTTATTTTTATGTATCTAAATTCTCATTGGACCCCTTTAAAACCTATCCAATAGCATTCAAACACATCATGAGGACCACATGTGGAGGATCATTTGAACATGTGTCTTTTATGCTTATTAAGTCATTTGGTTGAATGGAATACTTCAAGGACAAGTTATTCAATCAAGCATGGCACGTTCATGTCTCTTGAGAGTTATCTTTGAATTGAATACTTCAAGAACTTTAATCATTTAAGCATGTGAGAAACACCTCAAGCTTTTGGGTAAAGTTCTCACTAAAACTTAGCAAGCCAACAGGCACCTCATGCTTGGGTAGGATTCCCACCTCAAGGTCAACCCTAGCTTGCCTAAGGTCAGTCAAAGGACTTTTGAACACTAACTTTTGGAGGTCCTTAATGAAGCTAACCCTATGCTCTTTAAGCTCCATTAGGTAGCATTGCTCTTTGAGAGACCATCTCTCATTTGGACCCCTTTACCATTGGCTCCGTGTTGAGATAGATCCATAAGCACATGTCTATATTCTAACCCTTGTTCCCGTTTATTATCCCACATTAAATGATCAGTTTATATGAGAAAATCATTTGGGTTGGTTAGGTATTAAATTTTATGACATCACGAGTGGTTTTTGTTTCATGTTCAATATTTCATGCATATCTTGGTTTAGCAAGAAGGAACCTAATGTGGTCACCTCTAGTTGTGAGGCTGAGTATAGGGCAGGTTTCACAACTACGTTGAGTGTGTGTTACTCAAACACCTTATGGTTGATTTGGGAGTTGGATAAGAGTCTGTCACTCTCATCTACGCCAATAGTCAGAGCGCAGTGGCAATTGTGCGGAACCCACTTTTTCATGCTAGCACAAAGCACATTGAGGTGCACTACATAAAGGAGAGACTCTTACTTGGAGAGATTAGCTTGGCTTATGTGCCAACATAGGACAACCTTGCGGATCTATTCACAAAGGCATTATCTCATAATAATTTCAAAGCTTTTCGAAAAGCTGTGGGTGTGCTTCTCTTTGTGGACTAATCATGTCCATAGGGCATGTCAGTTTCCAATATTCTATGAGCCAACTCTCATTCACCGCATCACTCCTAGGGGGCATTTGCTGCCATAAAAATGGCAGTGATGTGTGTAAACACACTAAGGACTGTCGAGACACTTTTTCTCATCAATAGGAGGTTTTTCCCCTGTGCTTTGTATATATGCTCATCACTCTAGGGCTATCTTAATTTTGTATTCACACACCAAGTAATACACTCACTGTTGTGTGCCTTAAGCTTCTTTTTCATCTCCAAGCTATGAGTGCATTCCTGTAGCCCTAACTCCAAAATGTCCATCCTCTTGGGGATGTTGTCTCTTGGAGCACGTCGTTTGTAGGATATGCCCAACATGGCTGTGCCAAAAGGACGCTCTTTGTTGTTTTAAGTAGATGCGAAGGGAAGGCCTTTCTCCAAAAGCAATCACCTATGCTTGCACCTTGAAGGAATGTGGCCTTATGCAAGACCTTAACACATGCGATAGATTTCACGATGAGATTGCACGTCAGGGCATGTTGGACAAACATGTTGTGTTTCGCAACGTTTGGTCAAAACATATGCCAAATGTGGTGCCCTTACAAAAGCACATAAGGTTCTTGATGGGCTCCCTATCCAAAATGTCATCTCTTGGACAGCGTTGATTGCAAGATATGCCCAACATGGCTTTGGAATGAAAGTTGTGGGCTGTTTTAGCCAAATGCGAAGGTAAAGCCTTTCTGCAAATGCAATCGATCACTTATGCTTGCGCATTTAGAGAAAGGCTTTCCCTTCGCATGTGGTTAGAACAGCCCGTAAGTTCCTTTTCGAAGCCCTATTGGGCATATCCTGCAAAATCAAGGCTATACCCCATTGCATTTGTGATATTTGTAACATTAACTTGGTTTTACTACTTTTCATATTAGTAAAATTGAAAGGACAAGATCCAAAAGTCTAGTAATATCCTGGGTACATGAGTTTTTCTTTGTATTATTACCCTTTGTATAGGGAGTGTAACCAATGAGAATTCAGCTTTCAATGGTTTCCATATAGCTTATCCGTCAAAAGGAAAGTTCCTGTTCGGAGACAAATGTGCAGCCAATAGCTGGAGGGACACATGATATAGTTAGTACCTTCTCACAAAAACAAAGTGATACCCGGCTCTTAGATCGTGGGTTGGGACTGACGTTAAGAGCGATGGTTAGACATTTACTAAACTGGTAATGGTTAGAGTGATGAGCTGCTGACAGCGGCTATGGATACGTCGCTCGCGAGGCAGCTGCAGCAAGCATGGCTAGAGACGCAAGTGCGCAAGCAGAGCTCTGATTTCTCGTATTCTTCATCCGACCATGGCCCCGTCAGCTCCTCGTCTTCGCAGCAGACCTCCTCATCGTGGCCAATGTCTCCAGATCCGGGAGCAGAGACTTCGTTCATCTCAGCTCTCCCGGGGCAGGGGCATACTCTTGATGACGAGGAGCCTTTCCATGATCCTGTCTTGCAGTACATCAACGATATGCTCATGGATGAGGATCTTGAGGATCGCAAATGCATGTATGCAGAGTGTATGTCCTACGTGAAGCAATTTTATGACATCCTTGGCTCGAATGAGGATGTTCCTTGCACAGGCACTGGCACTACAGGGCCAGCTGAAGAGGAGGGTTTTGCATGTAAGGAGGAGTCTTCTGCTCTGACCGAGGGAGACACATATCAGGATGGTAGCTTTATTTATAACGATAATGTCGGGCTTGGTGTCATACCTACTAGTGGGGTTGCCCAATATGAGGTTCTTGCACCTGATGATGGAGGTGGTGGGGTTAATATATATGCTCACACAACAGAACCTTTGAAGTTTTTGGCAAAGACAGAGCATCATTTGAGGGTTCCTCCTTTTGAAGTTGAGAATGTGCTGAATTCAAGTGAGGAGGAGCACAAATGGGTTGATGATCTTCTTAGCAACATTGGTGCAATTGCCTCTCAGCAAGATGCTATGGCAGATGTAATTCCATCCCCGGCTGTTTCAGGTATTTATCCTGCACTGTCTGAATCAGGGAGTACTTATCTTTCACCCCAGCAATCTTTTGGAGGTGTCTCTGTTTATGAGCAAGAACTGCCCAAGTTGGATTCTTTCTCTCCTAGCTCTGTGCTTCCTGTCGCTACCACACCTAATTTACCCAACGGTGATGAGCTACACAACTTCACAGTAGGGTGCAAAGAGAGAGATTTAAGCCGAGCTGATGATAGGGAAAAGTTCTTCAGTAGGTCATCTTCTGATACCTCACAAAATCTACCCACCAGCAACGCATTAGTAAGCACTGAGCGTAGGTTCAAAAGAGCTGCAACAGAAGTAGATGCTGCCATTGTATCTCAAAGCATCAGTTTGTTTTCTTCTGCCGGTAGTAGTGTAACGTCGGATGTTATGGGAGAAGAGAGTTTCTCCTTTGTTAGAAATGAGCATTTGAATGCCGAGCAATGTGCCAGCATCTTGAACGATGGTCTAGCTTCTGGTAATGGCATGTGCTACAAATCCTCATCTGCTTCTATTCGTGAGGGTGGTGGTAGAGCACCAATCATTGTATCTACTGTTGCTGATCTTAAGGGTTTACTTACAAGCTGTGCCCAGGCTGTTGCTTCAAACAACCTGCGAAGGGCACAAGAAATTCTACAAGAGATTAGGCAGGATGCTTCACCTTATGGAAGTGGGTTACAGAGGCTGGCTCATTATTTTGCAGAAGGTTTGTTTGCACGTCTTTCAGGTACAGGAGATCGTTTGTACTCGGTCTTCACAAACAACAGCCCTTCAGCAGCAAGGATGCTCAAAGCCCATCAGCTGTTTGTGAAGGTATGCCCATTTGTCACGGTTTCCCACTTTTTTGCCAATAGGGCAATCCTTGAAGCAGCAAAAGGTGCATCAAGGTTGCATATTGTAGATTATGGGATTTTGTATGGTCTACAATGGCCGTGCCTTATCAGTGCCCTTGCTGAGCGAAAAGGTGGACCTCCGATTCTTCGCATTACAGGCATTGATTTTCCTCAGCCAGGCTATGCCCATGCAGAACGTGTAGAGATAACAGGAAAACACTTAGCAGAATATGCAAAAACTTATGGGGTCCCCTTTGAGTACCATGCCATTGCAAGCAGGTGGGAGTTGGTCCATCCGTCTTCACTAAATTTGAGGCGGGATGAAGTTGTTATTGTTAACAGTATGCATAGACTGCACCATCTCCTAGATGAGACAGTGCTTGCCTCAAACCCTCGGAAGACAGTGCTGAGTAAGATGAATGAGATCAAACCAAAGATTTTTGTGCAGGGAATCAAGAATGGAAACTATAATGCTCCTTTCTTCATGTCAAGATTCAAAGAGGCCCTTGCTAGCTTTTCTGGTGCTTTTGACATGCTTGAAGCTTTGATTAGAGCAGATAATCAAGAAAGAATGATGATTGAAAGGGAGGTTTTGGGAAGGGACATTCTAAATGTTGTGGCATGTGAAGGACCAGAGCGTGTAGAAAGGCCAGAAACGTACAGGCAATGGCAAAATCGAACACAAAGGGCTGGTTTTGTTCAACTTCCATTACATCGAAAGGCTCTAAATGAGTCTCAAACTATTGTCAGGTGCGGTTACAGCAAGAATTTTAGTGTGGACGAAGATGGGTCCTGGATGCTGCTATGCTGGAAAGGCAAAGTGGCGCATGGCTTATCGTTGTGGAAGCCTGCTGGACGCTGACAGATTGTAACAGGCTAGGTTACACATATTATTGTGATCAGAGGGAGTCGGGGTTTTAGAGCCTTGTACAAATTTACTAGCTTTATCCAACTTAAAGGACATCTCTACTGCTAATAGTCTTGTTAACTTGTATGATTCCAGGGTCTCTGCAGTGTTGTAGGAGTCGAGCTCCCGTCAATGGTTTGCAGATTTTATCATTACCTGTTTTTCAAGATTTTGAATGGAGATGGCAAAGTTTATGTATCAAATGGATTATGACAAGAAAATTAGATGTGATTACCTCCTGAGTTGGAGCCAGTTGTGTAAATGGAGGCTGTCAGACAATGTTTTAGATCAATTCTGGCAAAAATTTTAGATTTGGTTCCTGATTTTGTTTTGGGATGCTAGATGTTCATTGATGCCAGAGTCTGACTTTATCATGTGAGCTGTTTCTTTTTTCCTGCTTGCAGAAGACATGAATTCAATGTCTCACAGGGTGTCAACAAAGTACAGGATCTGGCAACTTACGGAAAATCTCTTGGTGGTGTTTGAACTAACAGAAGATGGAGAGCTGAAGCTATCAGAGGAATTCTTATTATTATCAAGGCCTTAGTCCTCTTTGTTTTTCCTTCTTTTTGGGAAGCCACTGGGAACCTAACTGAGGTCAACACATATCTACATAGGTACTTTAGAAGCCTGCATGGCGAAATGCATGGTTTTTTAAATCAGTTGTTGATTATGTTTTAACTAAGGTTTAACATGAGGGTACGCCTTTGGAGGAAGTTTGAGGTTCTGGGAAGAATGTGTATTGTGTTAAAGAGTGTATGTTATGTATGTTCAAACATGGGCACATTTTGTCCCTTCACCAGGAAAAGCTCCTTCGGCAGTTATGGCGACTCCCAGCTACAGTTGAGCCATTTGCTTGAGAAGGCCATTGTAAGCCTGAATGTTTTTGGAGGGTGGCAGCCATGATAAAAATCTCTTAAGGCAAGTGAAGGCTGTCACTAGCCCAGAAGTGTAGTGTGTATAGAACTGTAGCTACTTCTGATACACATGGATGGTCTTCTTACTAGTCGGCTTATTTCAGAGAGTGCTGTTTTCCCCTTTAGGAGTATTAGCAGGCTCTACTCTATAAGGACTAGGAGAAGGCTTTCCCGTGTCATTTGGGACCTTTAGTGGTGTGCTTGGTCAATAGAGTACCTAGTTGTATTCCGCCACTTCCGATCCTCTCGCTCCATAGAGTATCTAGTTGTATTCCTGCCCCTTCCACTTCCGACCCACTTGGTGTGATCAGACGTTTTGTAAAATAAAGGAAGTGGGATGGATGGCTAGAATCTATCCTCTCAAGGCTCCCAGTCCTCGTGATCCAAGATGAGAGCTTTGCACAAGACCAATTCCTAGGTTCCTCTCATGATTGGGGATCATAAAGAGAACGAGAAAAGACCTTTTCTATGCATTCTTTCTAAAACTTTTGATCTGTCATATAGTCAAAATAGGGTGGACTCATAGATTAGCATCCATATCTTAGAACCTGTATTTCTGTTGCATTAATAGAATAGATAGCACATATTTGTGTCAAAATAAAGGGTCCATTTCAATCTTTGATGTCGATAAGAAGTGAACCCTCTTTCGCTGTTCTCCATCAGCGGTAGTCTCACAGGTTTCCTTAGAGTTGTGGAACCCTTAGAGCCCACAAGTAGCTTGCATGGCTATAACAGAGATATGGGGTCAAATGATAGATATAGAGGTCTATGTAAGTTGCGAGGAACCCAGTGTTTCATGCTCACACAAAGGACATTGAGGTACATTATCATTATGTCAAGGATGGCATAATTCATGTACAAGAATAGGATGTGTTTTGTCATTTACCAATCATGGTTGCAATAGCTTAAATCACCGATTGACATCCCATGAAATAGATGAAGCTGTGTTGAAAGAGCAATGCTCACAGTGAAGGACTATTCCCAAATGGGTTCAGAATAGTTTGCAAGCTAGTACGTTCGATGCACCGTCTCCACAAAAAACACGTAGCGTCACACATGCTGGCACCAAACATTGAAAAAAATCACATGAAATGGCTTGTATAAGCACTCTTTTGGCGATGTAGAAGAGCCCTCTTGCGGGAGGCCTTACAATGATTAATTTAGAGGGTACGTATGCCACATGAAATTGATTTTATTAATGAAGAATCCTATCGAGAATCTAGTGGGTTTGTCAGAGGGCAAGACGCCTATTGGTACTAAGTGCGTCTTCAACCGACGCAAGGGTTGTGGCTAAAGACCATCATGCACAAAAGAAAGATATACATTATGCTCAATCTTTTGCTCTGTCCACAATGATATCATTGGTTGCAATAGCTTCTCATGATAGCTGGAGTCTCATTAGTTGGAATCAAAATCCCTTTCTTGAGGAGTGTTTTGCAAGAATAAATTTATGCTATTAATGGATTTTGTTGTGATTGGCAGGAAAAGAAAATACATAGATTGCATAAGCATTGCGTGGTCTCAAACAAACTTTAAGACCATGGCCTGAGGAATACACTTGATTGGCCATATATATCATTCCTTGTCAACAAAAAGTAATTTGTTTGTACCTTTCTAAAGATGGTGAGACAAAGCTACAAATGTGATTTATAGAGTTTTAAAGAAAAAAGGGTTATTTAATTATCTTTGAGCATGTAAATAAAGGGGTTCTTCTAATACCTTTTGAATGCACATGATATAAGTGTTTTTTGGTAAGAGAGAGACCCCCCCCCCCCCCCCCCCCCCCCCCCCCCCCCAAAAAAAAAAAAAAAAAGAACGCCGTGCCCCCGCGTGTCCCTGACCAAGAGAAAACAAATCAATCATATCTAGATCATGGCCAATATGCACTTCTTTATGGACACCAAAGAAGACAAAACAAACCATCCAACTTCTCTAAACCATGGTGGTATGGTTTTAGTTCAATTTGGAGAGCTAGTCCTTTGGAGTGTTTCCTTTATCTTCCAATATGGGATGGGGATGTAACTCTCCGTTAATAGATCATAAAATTACACCCACACACACATACACAAGAAGAAGGATTGGAGTTACTTTTTCAATGAAAAACCTTTTTAGAATTGTAAATGCAATTTTTATACCATTATTTTATAATTTATTGTAGATTCTTTAAAAACCCACCCTAGCCTTATTTTTTGCTTACAGAATAACTTCCATATCTTTATAGATAAATATGTGACCCGCTTGTTGCTTCAGCCAATAAAACATCGTCTCTATTCTCATGGGGTTATCTTCTCTTTCAAGTAGAACACTATTAATACTCTCTTCCTACATATATAGTCTATTGCATTTCTAAAATTGATGCATGACACAATCTCTTGGAAGATTTTTACAAACATGAATATATGTAAGATGTTGCAAAGAGTTCTTTGATACCAAAGTTTGGTAGTTTCTTATAGACATTATTTTTCACGAGGTGCCAGCCCTTGTTCAACAAACTTAGGAGTACTCTACCTTTATTAGGGTGGAGAGAGAGTGAGGGAGCCCTCCTTTTTGTCTATCTTGGTCTAACAATGTTACCCAACAGATCATATAAGTTAGCATGGTGTGAAGAGATGAAGCTAAGACAAATCAATGTAATCATAAAACTTTCTTTGAAAATGGAGTGGGCTCTAGAATTGGTTTCAACAATAGAATATGCTCCACTCTCTTACTGGCTTCCATCCTTGCATCTTTCTTGTGAGCAAGGCATGGTAGTCGTGCACATCATAACCTCCTATATAGTAGGAAGGACGTCTTTCCCTTAGTCTACCTAGGGTTGGCAAAAGTGCTACCAAGTCTAGAAGTACAAAGTGGGGAAGTAAAGGAGTTTTTGAATATGAAGGCCAATAACTGCTACATTGTGTAATCATAAACTTTTCATGTCTAAGATTGGAGGTGTGAAAAGATAAGGTCTCATAATTACCAATGTCCAGGGCTTCAACTTTCAAAGAGATGAGTTGGATTTCTTTAATATAAAGAAGGTGATTGACCTTTCCATCTCTGTTACTCTGTAGATGCCTCACTTGTTTGGATCTCTATCTATGTTTTAATAGTGTACAACATCACCTAATCACAAAAATGCACAAGCAACCTAGTATGATAAGGTGCACACTATTCGTTCATTACACTTTTATGCCATTTGCACCTTAAAATGTGATAGAAATGAAAGCGAAATAAAGTCGCCCAATTGTTTATTGTTGCAAGACTTTTGGCCATTATGCTAAACTTCTTCCAAATTACAAAAGCTTTTTTGTTTTGAGAGAGCAGACTATGTTCAACCAATTACATGTTTGAGTTTATTATGCACAACCTATACCATATCAACAAATTGGCTTAGCTCCTACTCCCTTAAATATGGGACCGCACATTGAAGAGGCTCTTTTTACAACACATTGTGTCCCTTGAAAATTTGAGAGTATGAGTACGCTACCTAAGTGCTTAGCTTTTGACCACATCAAACATTCTTTTTTTACATTTTAGCCGGATCATGGCCTACATTTCTTTCTCTCCCAAAAACTTTATGGATTTAATTTGGCATATACCACCATTATATCCATAGTCTTCAAGTAAGCTACATGTTGTATTTGGTCCCATATGTCAAATCTAACCTTTAAGGATCTCTCTCTCTCTCTCTCCTCTCCCCCCCCCCCCCCCCCCCTCTCTCTATGTGTGTGTGTGTGTGTGTGTGTGTGAGGTCATTCTCTTAAGTCATTGTGATTGTTTCTATGATATTAAAAATCCCACCCCCTCTCCCTCCGTGAGAAAGTATGCAGACATGTAAGCACTTGTATTCAAGAGTCAAGACTCATCGCATACATTTTTTTAAGTCTCGTGTCATAAAATCTAATATCTAACCAACCCAAATGATTTTCTCATATTAAATTGATCACTTAATGTGGGAGAATAAACGGGAACAAGTGTTAAGATATAGATATGTGCTTATAGATCTATCTCAACACGGGGTCAATAGTAAAGGGGCCCAAATGGGAGATGGTCTATCAAGAGCAAGGCTAACCAATGGAGCATAAGACCTTAGGGTTAGCTTCATTGAAGATCTCCAATAATGTGTGTAAAACTCCTTTAACCTTAGGTAAGCTAGGGCTGAGCTTGAGGTGGGAACCCAGCCCAAACTCGAGGTGCTTGTCGTGCTTGAGGTGCTTGTCCTGCTTGAGGTGCTTGTCATGCTTGAGGTGCTTGATTAAGATGCTTGAGGTGCTTGACTGGCTCCATGCTTGAGGTGCTTGACTTGGTGCATGATTAAGGTGCTTGAAGTGCCTTGAGAAGCTTGCCTGAGATGCTTGTGGGAACACCCCCTACTTCAAGTGCTTAGTCATGCTTGATGACTAAGGGGCTTGCTCATCCAAAGTCAAAAAGATCCCTACAAGGAGGGGGGCGAGTCTACAAGGGGGGGGGATGAGAGAGAACACACGCACACACACACACACACACACACACACACACACACACACACACACACACACACACAGACAAGGGAAGCCCCAGCTTGAAGAGGCAGCAAGGACATTTGTCAAGTTCCTCCTCATGTTGCCCTCATGGTGTGCCTGAAACCTATTGGTTGGCCACCCAAGGGGTCCAATGATAATAAAGGATATTTAATTAATTGATTTTGCATTTATCAAGTCCTCTCTCTCAAAGGGGAAAGGGGGACACTTGTCCCAAGGCTATCCCTGTTGCTTGTAATGGCTCCTGCTTGTGATTGGCTAGGCCTAGAGGGGTCCAATGAGCTTCAAGCATGAGCTAGAAGGGGGGGTCGACCCAAGCAAGCTAGGGGGGTGCTTAGGGGGTATACTCACCCACACACACTCACAAACACTCTCATTGTGTACTATGCAAAGTGCAAGAGCTCCCTCTCTTTCTCCAAGCAAGTAGAGGTTGAGAGCCTACACCAACACTCTTGGCTATGGAGTGCAAATCCATCCAAGAGCCATGCTTCAATGCTTGAGCTTTCCATCTATTTCTTCTTCATTACTATGCTATTATGTATGCTAGCACAAGAGTTATGATAAGTGAGGAACTAGCTCTTTCTCGTATGAAATGTTTCTTCTTCCTCTTCCCTACCCTCATTCCCTGCTAGCTCTCTCCACCTTCGAAGGTGTTTGAGGTCTTGGGACTGAGGCTTGGTATAGTTAAAGATTTCTTCAAGTTTAGGTTATGCTATGATGGTGATGCATGAAGCTTTCCATCTTCATTGCTTCACCTAGGTCACAAGGAACACAAAAAATGTATCGTAACAAGTCTCTCTTTATGGGAGAAATCATAATACAAATGCCTATTGGAGGGGGGACCGGCTCCACATAAATCCGGTCCTCAACTGTTGTCATGTTCTCTAAATTCTCTCTCTTGCAAAAGTATTGTCTATGCCAAGTTAACTAATTGCTATGATTATGTTGCTATCTTCAATTATGTCAACCCGCTATGCTCACAAAATCATTTCTTGAACGTACTCTCATTAAATTCCGCTACTCTCAAATTGAATAGGCAAATTCCATTACATTGGTATCAATGCATTTGGTTTCTCTTTTCTTGCTTAAGAAGAGAGGTCCTTAAGTAGCCTATAAAAGGTTGATGTTGTTAATTATAATAGAGTAAGTGGAACTGGGATCTAATATCGGTTTTGTTAAGCCCACTATGTGGGGGATGGTGCACACCTCGGGAGCTTTGGACTTAATAATGGAGTCTTTTTAGACTTGCCTACGGCTTTACCATTATTGAGCCATAAGAAGTCCGAAAGGAGCTAGCCCTTGGCAACTCTGCTATGTTAGACCTACTCCTCTACTCTCTATAATTAACCACTTTGAGCCGTGGGTGTAGATACTTAAGAGCGGATTTTCAAAGGCTAAGAGGAGTGGCAACTAAGGTTTTGTATTGCCAAAGCATACACTAAGTATAAACATAAATTTTGTTAACATGGCTGAAAATAATCAAGAGAGTAGAATGAACATTGATAGCTTTGATTTTGCACATGAAGGTGCTAATGATGATGCTCCCATGTTTGTGAATTATCTCGTCACTAGGTTGCAACAAGCTATGGGCAACTCTGCTTTGCAAGACGAAGTTACTCAACAACTTCGTGCTTATGGAATTTCCCTTCCTCTCCCAGAGGAAAGAGAGCTTAGGAGGCCTCTTGAAGAGACCCCCAAAAGAAGACTCTCTCCCATTCGAGAGGAGGAATCCAAAGAGAAAGAAATCAATGACAGTCTAAGTTCTTCTGAAGATGTGGCTCCACGAAGACGGCGGTCTAGACGATCGCCTACTCCTCCCAAGAGGAAAAGAGCAACCCATAGTCCTTCTCCTCATCACTCTGAAAGGCAAGAGAGGAAACAAATGAAGAAAAGGGCGAGGAAGAGGTCACCCTCTTCTCCTTCTTCTTCACCTTCCTCCTCTTCCAATGAAAGTTATGGCTATTCTCCTAGAGAATACAAGAGGGGAGGACATCGCAAATCATTTCCTGCATGGCGAAGGTCACAAAAGCTAAAGAAGTTCAAGGAGGGAGGAAAGAGTATCTCTTTTCTCACCTATGATGGCACCTTTGGTGCTACCGACAAAGTGTTGGCCTTCATCCAGCAATGTGATGCGGCCTTTGGGGACGAGGGCTTCACAGAGTCCTCCAAGCTACGCCATGTAGCTATGCACTTCCAAAAATCAGCTCATCAATGGTGGGCTAGCCTTCGTGGCAATGGATAAGCCCCAAAGACATGGAAAACTCTATGAGTTTCCATCATGAAGCAATTTTTTTCAAGTGATACTAAAGATAAAGTTCTTACCGAATGGCGCGGCTTGAAGCTCCTCTCTCATGAGTCTATCAACAAGTATGTAGACAAGTTTTGGGATTTACATCTCAAAGATACTGTCTTTCAAAAGATAGACTTTGCCGAGAAAAGACAGCAATTTTGTGCGGGATTACCTGAAGAGATGGCCGAATACATCAACTCTCAACGGCCCGGTACTATTACCGAAGTAATCCACCACACCATGGTTGCTTCACGCATCAATTTCCATCAAGGGGCTAGACGTAATGTCAAGCCCATGGAAAACAAAGATAAAAATGATGCAAAGGGGAAATCCAATGCTCAAAATAATTCCCAAGGAACTTCCAACAACAACAATAACAACAACAACAATTGGTCCAAGGAGAAGGGAGTTTACAAAGGTAAAAACAAACTCTCTCCTGAAGAGCTTGAAGCTTTTCGCAAGGACCATAAGTGTTTCAAGTGTGGGGAGCAAGGACATGGCTATCGTTCTTGCCCCAAGAAGAATACTCGCAATGAGACTCCTAGGGCTTCCACCATCGAAGCTCCAAAAGAGGATGCTCATTGCAAAGGATCATCACTTTCCTATGCGTGGGGAAAGGTAAGAGAGCATGATGCCTTCATCTTGTTTGACCCAGGCTCTACTCTCAACTTCATATCAATAGAGTTGGCCACCAAGTTGGGCATTCAAGCTTTTGAGATGGGAGATATAGTAACAGCTGATGCAGCTTTCAAGGGACAACAAGCCTCCGTCACTCCCTTGATTGGGAAGTTGAGGCTTCATGTCCAAAGCTATGTCGACAAAGAAGACTTCTTCATCTCTCCTCTCCAACATCAGGATGTTATCCTAGGGGCACCATGGTTTGATCGCATGGCTGCCAACATGAAGTTCCCTGAAAGGAGAATTTACTTCACCTACAGGGGAAAGAACATGTATATAGATGCTAGTGAGCATGGTCGCACTATTCTGCTTGTAAATCCTCTTTCTTTTGATAAATCAATGAAGAGCTCAGTTTCTGCGTACATGATTTATGTCAAAGAGTCTCTAAAAGCTAATAATGTTTCATCAAATGAAAATGATAGGAATCAAGAAGAGTTAGACTTGTCTACTTTTCTAAAAGGATTCCAAGATGTGTTCATCGATGATATCCCTATGGACCTACCTCCAAAACGAGGGGATGATGACCATCGTATTGAGCTCCTTCCAAGAAGCTCACCGCCTAACAAACCTCCTTATCGAGTCTCACAAGCTCAACAAGAGGAGATTATGAGGCAAGTACATGAATTGGTAGACAAAGGGATGGTGAGGCCTAGTTCCTCTCCCTTTTGTTCTCCAGTCCTTTTAGTGCAAAAGAAAGATGGTACATACCGTATGTGTGTGGACTATCGAGCACTAAACCATATCACTATCAAAAATAGATTTCCTGTGCCTCGGGTAGAAGATCTGTTTGATAAGCTACAAGGCTCTACCTACTTCAGTAGGATTGACCTTAAGAGTGGCTATCATCAAATAAGGATAGTGGATGAAGATATCCTAAAGACCGCGTTTCGCACAACATTTGGTCTTTATGAATATCTAGTCATGCCTTTTGGCTTGACTAATGCACCAGCTACCTTCAATCATCTCATGGAGAAAATTTTTAGACCATATCGTAAATTCACTGGAGTGTTCTTTGATGATATCATCATCTACTCCAAGTCTTTGGAGGAACATAAGAAACATCTCCAAGTGATTATTCAAGCCTTGAGGGAGAAAAAACTTTTTCTCAACCAAAAGAAAAGTGAATTCTTCCTTCAAGAGATTCAATATCTAGGTCATATTATCTCTCACGATGGTATTCGTATGGATTCATCAAAGTTAGAGGTAATAAAATCATGGCCTAACCCAAGGAATCTACATGAGCTAAGAAGCTTTATTGGTATGTGTGCATACTATAGACGCTTCATAGCAAAATTCTCTCAAGTAGCAGGACCACTACACGACTTAACAAAGAAGAACGTTAAGTTTGTATGGACTGCTAAGGAGCAAAATGCTTTTGAAAAACTCAAAGAGAAGCTTACTTCCCAACCAGTCCTCGTGCTTCCGAATCTCTCAAAGCCATTTGAGGTCCAATGTGATGCTTGTGGTGATTGCCTTGGAGCGGTTTTGCTTCAAGAAGGGCATGCCATAGCATATGAGAGCCGAAGGCTCAATAGTGATGAACGAGTCTTGGGCATTTATGAGAAAGAGCTTTTAGCTATTCTACATGCCCTAGACACATGGAAGCACTACCTATTGGGGACTCCATTTATCCTACGAACCGACCACCAAAGTCTCAAGTATTTCATGACACAAACCAAGCTTTCCGACAAACAAATGAGGTGGAAAAATTTTCTTTCGCAATTTAATTTCCATATTGCTCACATAGCTGGTAAGCACAATCAAGTTGCCGATGCACTTTCACGACGACCAAAAGTTAATGCGGTGTCTATAGCTACTCACAATGATCTATCCTCTATGATAGATGAGTATGCTACTGACCCTGAATTTAGAGACATAATGTCAGCCCTTGCTTTGGGGAAGAAAGAGGAACCATTCACCTTGCAAGATGGTTATCTTCTCCACGGCAATAGGCTATGTGTTACCCATTCCCTTCGTGAGAAGGTTATGTATGAATCCCATGCTCCTCCATATGCAGGCATAGAGGTATTCAACCTACTCTCCGAGGAGTAGAGACGTATTTCTATTGGCCTACCATGAAAGTGGACATACAAGAGTATGTTTCAAAATGTGTAGTATGCCAAAAGACCAAGTATGATAGAGGGAAGCAACCTGGATTACTCTAGCCATTGCCTATTCCAAATTCACCATGGGAGAGTATATCCATGGATTTCATCTTTGGATTACCCAAGTCTATCCATGGGAATACAGGAATATGGACAATAGTCGATAGGTTTAGCAAGCAAGCACATTTTATTCCTGTCAAAAAGACTATTAAGGCACATCAAATGGCAACTCTCTTCGTATCTCAGATTTTCAAGCACCATAGATTACCCACATCCATCGTGTCAGATAGAGATCCTAGAATGACCAGTAATTTCTGGAAAGGTCTCTTTGAAAATCTAGGAACAAGATTGAATTTCTCTTCGGCCTATCACCCACAAACGGATGGCCAAAGTGAGATAGCCAATCTTACGATACTCGATCTACTCAAGACTTATGTTACCGAAGTAGATCAACGCTCCCAATGGGAAAAGTATTTACCTCTAGTAGAGTATGCCTACAATAATATTGTCCATAGTTCTACGGGGAAAGCACCTTTCGAGATCATAGAGGGAAGACCTAAAAGTCCCTTGCTACTCAAAGTACATGGGAAGATCTTCGCTGCCGATGAGTATAGCCGTGACCTACAAGAATCTTTTCAAAAGATTAGGGAGGCTATAGCCATCTCTCAACAAAGGCAAAAAGCTGCTGCTAATAAGCACAGAAGAGCCTTAATGTTCAAAGAAAATGATTGGGTCTTACTCAAGTTTCCTAAGGCTCGATTAAGGCAAACGACGGGCAAAAATCCTACGGGCCATCAAAAGTATTATGCTAAACTAGTAAAAAGATACTATGGTCCTTTCCAAATCTTGAAGCCCATCAATGAGACGGCTTATCAACTCAAGTTGCCCAACCATTGGCTTACACACAATGCCTTTCATGTAAGCCTACTTAAGCCCTACAAAGGAGAGCCACCAACTGAACCAATTATTGAAGACCCTCCCAAAGTTGAAGACCAAGAAGAGGTGCTACAACCCGAAGCTGTCCTTCGGCATGAAGACAAGGTACTACGACATGGTTAGATAATCCGACGGTATCTTATTAAGTTCAAAAATTATCCTTTTGAAGATGCTAGATGGATGCAAGGAGTACAACTTAAGGATAGTATGAACCTTGTCAATGCTTACAATGCTACATTAGAGAAAGCAAATGTACAAATTTCTTTTAAATGACTCATGTTTTTGTCTTATAAGAGTAGTCCTCTTTTTAATTGTGCACAAATTTAACTAGTATGCATGCTTAGAATCATGTTTGTGATGACGACCTCTCTCAAACACCAAGTAGAATTTGTCACTCTACTTTGGGAGAATGAAATGGACTAAAGAGCAGACATGCTTGTGGCAGCTATGTCTCCCAAGCACCAAATGGATTAGTCATCCATCTTGGAAAGATGTCGTAGGGTAAAAAAGGGATCCTCTACCCGCTAAGTACGATTGACTAATGACTAAGGCTTTATCTCTTCTACCTCATAGTCGAGGACGACTATGATTTCAAGAGAGAGGCAATGTCAT